>NC_136995.1:20340287-20476770 GCF_032717465.1 Coenobita brevimanus | reverse complement strand
GGCCACACATACGTCCCTCAACCCTGGCCACACATAGTCACTCAACCCTGGCCACACCTACGTCCCTCAAAAAGATCATGTAGCGCGGCACAAAATGTTCTTAGAGTTTACCAGATTAAATTCTAAACCTATAATAATTAAGAGTCTCCATGAATTATACACAATTCTCCCCCGCTTCTGCCACATCATCCCTCATCCTTCCTCTTCTTTTATCCTCTTCCATTTGTACTGCTCTTCCTCTTGTTTTATGCTCTTCCATTTGTACTACTCTTCCTCTTGTTTTATCCTACTTTATTTATCCTACGGTATCCTTTCATCCAGTATCTTTATCCCTTTCTCCAATATTTCTACAACACAAGGCCTCATCACCACACACAAGCACACCAACAAGAACACCACCCCACACAGCCCCGCCAAACACAGCATATATTCTCAGTCTGACCTTAATTTTCAACACAGGACTTAATAGCCACAGTGTATCGGGTTATCAGATTACGGGCAACATCAATTAACAAGATTTACAGAGTTACACACTACACCCAGTCCCTGTGTAAATTCTCCCACACCCACATTTACACTCTCCCACACCCCACACCCATATTTATATCATCCTACATATATACTTACATCCACCCACACCCACGTTTACACCCAAATATACACTCACACACACATACTTACACCCTCCCACACCCATTTGCACACCCTCCAACATACTACCGGTATCCTCCCACACCCAATTACGCTTTCCACCCTCCCACACCCACATGTACATCTTCCTCTTCGTACATCTACTTTTTCACACACACACACACACACACACACACACACACACACACACACACATTTACGCCTTCCACCCTTCACACCCACATGTACACCCACCTACACCTACTTTTTTACCCTCACACACACACACACACACACACACACACACACACACACACCTCTTCCAAGACACCGTGGCCCTGATGGACGTACATGCTATGGTAACGAACACAACAGGATAATAACCTGGTTCAACGAGGGAAAACCAGAATTCACCACCGCGGCTAACGAGCTGAGCAGGTGTGATTACTGGCCACGAGGGAGGGGTGAGGTGGGTGGGGGGTTGGGGGTTGGAATGTGGGTATGTGAGGTGAGGTGGTTGGGGGATTGGGAGATGGAATGTATGTGAGGTGAGGTGGGTGGGGAGTTGAGGGATGGAATGTGGGTATGTGGGGTGAGGTGGGGAGGGGGGATGGAATGTGGGTATGTGGGGTATGGTGAAGTGGGGGCAGGAATGTGGGTATGTGGGGTGAGGAGGGTGAGAGTTATCGGGACTGGAATGTATGTGAGGTGAGGTGGGTGAGGAGTTGAGGGATGGAATGTGGGTATGTGGGGTGGGGTGGAGTGGGGAGGGGGGATGGAATGTGGGTATGTGGGGTATGGTGGGGTGGGGGCAGGAATGTGGGTATGTGGGGTGGGGTGGGGTGGGGGAGCAGGAATGTGGGCATTCGGGGTGGGGTTTGGGGCAGGAATGTGGGTATGTGGAGTGAGGTGGGTGGAAGGTTAGGGGATGGAATGTGGGTGTGGGGTGGGAAAGGGGACAGGAATCTGGGATGTGGGTGTTTGGGTGGGCGAGATCCTGGTGGTGGGGGAGAGAGAGAGAGAGAGAGAGAGAGAGAGAGAGAGAGGACTATGAGTTACGCCACACCTAATTACACACATATACACAAACCAAAGTGGTCCAGCCCTAACCACTTCACCCCGAGTACGTCATTTATATATCATTCTTGCTCCAGATGGTTATATTTGGTTCACGTCACTCTAGCACTCTAGTTGTAAAAGGATTATTGAAAGCTGTAACCAATCCCTCTAGTTCCAAAAATCTCCCTTAAACCAAAAATTGTCGTTTGGTGATTGAAAAAATTGATAAAATGACGCTGGAGTGAAGGGAAAATTATACCCATGAACTCAGAGAGTTCTTTCCTAAACAAAACAAAACAAAAAAAATCGTTTGGGGTTAGTAAGCATAAAATTAAAAAAGACCATTACAATGACGAAGTTAGTATCATTAAAAATTTCTTTGTTATATAGTTACATAAGAACAGTAGAGCAACGCAGAATGAGGAAACATTACAAAATTATATACCTCTGCCGTCTGGATAAACTCTTACTACTTTTATATCCAACTTTCTGAATAAAAATGAATTGGCTCTTGAACTGTCTAACATCTGTCTTTCCCTTTGTCTACGACCTTTCCAGTCTTTCACGCCAAGAATGTCACGGAATATCGAGATATATTTGGCTCCCCTCTTTCCAACGACCGATACAATTTTTCCATGCATATTTAACGAACATTTTTGAGTGATGCTATAGGGTGTCCTGATTTAGCCATTACCCTGCTGAAGTAGTAACCAGAGAACACAGTATATCTAGAACACATATACCGGTACGTGTGCTGTCTTAATATCTAGACCAACGGCCACCTTCAGGCAGCCAAAAAGTCACCACCACCTTACACACCTCACACATTTATATCAGTCTATCTATATACACCTCATACATCAATATCTACCTATCTATATACCCAGGCTGCTTCCCCCCAAAAAAATATAGTAAATATATTATGCTGATGCCAATAAATCAATACCTCCTCCGTGTTACCTGTTCCCATATGCTGTGTATGAGGCAATAAACGTCTTACCTGCTCATTAACCCCACACTAACAACCCTGACCTATAATTACCAG
This sequence comes from Coenobita brevimanus, assembly GCF_032717465.1. Taxonomy (NCBI): domain Eukaryota; kingdom Metazoa; phylum Arthropoda; class Malacostraca; order Decapoda; family Coenobitidae; genus Coenobita; species Coenobita brevimanus. The sequence continues at coordinate 20,474,036 of NC_136995.1, read as the reverse complement.
CCATTCTCCCTTGCCCTCTCCTTAACAAGTTGCTGGCATTTCCTACGGTCCCATTTCATCGTCTGTCACTACCGCTTCTACACCTTCCTCAGCTACTACTCATCAATACATTTTTCTTTTTCACTCCAGGATAAAGGGTTACTTCTTACCTTATGGGATTATTACCTTCACTACCTGTGGTCTCTCATTACCTAGAATAATATCATCGATCGGTGGCCAAAATGATATATCAGAATTTCAGCCACCAATCTGCTTACTCTGGCGTTGAAATATAATTACTACCGTCATCAGTGCCAAACTAACCCCATACCATCACACCAAGAGCACCGCCAAACACACACACACCACATCACACCACCCACTACACCACATCACCATTACCATACCACAATACCACTCCCCACTACACCACCAACACCATATCACACCACATCGCACCACCCACAATAATCACTACACCACATCACCATTACCACATCACATTACCGCACCCCAATACACCATCACCACCACCCCCACACACACTTCACCACATCACACCACCCACTACAATCATTACACCACATCACCATTACACCAAAGTACCACACCCCACGACACCTCCACCAACACATCATACCACCATCACACCACACTCAGCACCACACCACCACTGTCAAGCCATGCATCATCCTTTATGCAGCAAGGCACAGTGTCCTTTCATTTTTATTCTCCGTCTTCGTCTCTCTCTCTCTCTCTCTCTCTCTCTCTCTCTCACACACACACACACACACACACACACACACACACACACACACACACACACACACACACACACACAAAACCTTCCACCAAGCCTATCTCACTTTAACGTTAAAGCCCTAAATACATGATAGCATTCTCCATTACTCCTCCTTTCCCCGTCCCCTCCCTCCCCTCCCCCGACCCCTCCCACTCCCAGGCAGTAAATATTGCAGGTACTTTTTCCTCCTCTCACTGGGGTTCCCGGAGGGGGCGGTGGGTGGGAGGGAGCCGCAGGTGGGCCGGGGTTTGTGTCCTCATCGTAATGGGATCCAGGTTCTTTATCATATGGGTACGGTTGGGCCGCCTCACAGGGCCCGCTAGGTCTGTGTGCTCTACGTGATGTTAGTAACTCCCTCCGTACAAACAGGTATTTTAATATAGTCTTTTTAACGGCAGATATTTTTTTTTTCCCCCAGGTTGGTGGTAGGTGGGGACGCTCGCCATCCACTCACTCGATGTACTGCTGCTTTGGGTGTCTGCCCTTTTCTCTTTTCCTTCCTTCCACTTCTTTCTTTCCTCTTCCTTCTGTCTACGGGTGACGTTACACTCCCTCTTCTATCTTTCTTTCCTTCATTCTTTCCTCTTCCTTCTGCCTATGGGTGACTCTACACTGAGTGAAAGGCCAAATGGTTTCCTGTACCCCAGGAAACCATTTACTACGCTGGGTGGTAACCATATAACCAAATCATGGAGCCTGGTGGATTAGTGGGTAATTAAGGCACTCCAGTCGGACTGAACCTGTGTTGGTTTATATCCAAGGGATGGTTGGGGTTTATGCTCATGTATTGCCACTCAGGGATGACTGAGGCTGGTCACTCTCATCTTAAATGTCTGGACCAACTTGCCTAGCCCCGGGCTCCTCATAGGGCAACATAGGATTGGATGATGGATGTATGGATGGATAGAAGAACGCTCTAGCAGGAGAGAAACAATACGAGTACAAAAATGGTCTCCCTTCATCTCTTTATTAGTAGTACATCTTATTCCCTTCTTCCTACAGCCATACTACCGTACTTTATTAAGCCCACTTTATTGAGCCTAAAGGAGACACTGGTATAGGAAGGGTTAAGATATAGTTTCCTCCTTCGTTTTTTCCTCCAGTTTCCTTCCTTCCATTCTATCTTTCCCTCCAACTTCTACTTAATTTTCTCTTATTTCCTCCCACCCACGTTACATCCCTCCGCTACAACATCGTCAGTATTTCGTTTCTCTCTAGTACCTTATATCTCCTCCTTCAATACATCTTACCTTCTCTCTCTCTCTCTCTCTCTCTCTCTCGTCCAAAGCTAATCACACCTAATTAAGCTAGTCTCTTTCACCAGGTATTGTAGTCTCCCTCTCTCTCTCTCTCTCTCTCTCTCTCTCTCTGCCAAGGCTAATCACACCTCATTCGGCCAGTCTCTTTCACCAGGTAGTCTCTCTCTCTCTCTCTCTCTCTCTCTCTCTCTCTCTCTCTCTCTCTCTCTCACACACACACACACACACACACACACACACACACACACACCTCATTAAGCCAGTCTCTTTCACCATGCAGTCGTCCACAATAAAATGACGAACCAGATGACAATTACATTACACACCTGCGTAACGAGAGGGGGTAATTAGCGGCAGGACTTGTTAAGGTAAATGTGTGCTGGCGACTGGCTCACTGAACAATTATATGGTTGGGTAGGTCACCAGAATTACACTAGCCCACTCTCTCTGCACACACTCTTTACCAATTTGTCTACTTGTGTATCAATTTATCTATCTAGCTAGCTACCTATCTATCTATCTCTCTATCTATCTGTCTGTCTGTCTACATATCTATCTATCTACCTACCTATCTATCTATCTATCTATCTATCTAGCCGTCTCTGTCTACATATCTATCTATCTATCTATCCTTCTATCTATCTGCCTGTCTGTCTGTCAGTCTACATATCTATCTACCTATCTAACTATCTATCTGTCTGTCTGTCTGTCTGTCTACATATCTATCTACCTATCTATCCTTCTATCTATCTATCTGTCTGTCTGTCTACATATCTATCTGCCTGTATCTATTAACCAGTCCACCTGGCTCTATCAATCACTCGGCAAATCAATAAATTTATTTATCCATCTACCATTCTATTTTATCTACCTCACTCCTGTCAGACACCTGGCACGTATTCTCGTCGGTTAAGGAAGCTCCCTAGCACCTTTTCCTAAGCGATTTATTTTGCTTATTACATCTGACTGTCTTCTGTTTTATACATCCATCAAACATCGCCATACTCTTCATAAATAGCGTACAGAAGGACATTAACCAGCCATATCCAAAAATAAACCGCTAAGGAAGAGGTGCTAGGCAACGTCTCCAATTCTCCTTACCACAACCCACAACAAAAATAATAATCAATTAGTATAATGATCAGTCTACCCCTAACTATAAGGAATTCCAGTTAGGCCTGCACGTGCTACTTAACCTGTGTGTGTGTGTGTGTGTGTGTGTGTGTGTGTGTGTGTGTGTGTGTGTGTGTGTGTGTGTGTGTGTGTGTGTGTGTGTGTGTGTGTGTGTGTGTGTGTGTGTGTGTGTAGAAGGGGTAAGACAGACACAGGAAATGACTCCCCCTTCTAGATTACAGGTTGTGTCTTCACCTGCTGGTTTAGTGACGAGGCGAGGGTGGTCGGGGATAGGGTGATGGGTGGAGAGGTACGGTGGCTGGATAGACGAAGGAAGGAATGATGAAGTAGGCAGATAAATGGAGAAGGATAGATTGAGGATAGATTGAAAGGTAATGGAATGGGGAGACAGGATGGATGGATAGACAGGGAGGCAGGATGGAATAAACAGACAAAAGAGAAATGTTTGCTATCATCGTCCGCATTCCTCATTCATTCATAGTTCTGCCTCTCTTTAAAATTACCCTCACTCCTTCGATCTTTCTTACACTAACTACCTCTCTCTCTCTCTCTCTCTCTCTCTCTCTCTCTCTCTCTCTCTCTCTCTCTCTCTCTCACACACACACACACACACACACACACACACACACAGCCCCCCCCCTCTCTCTCTCTATCCTGGCATCTGTACAATGTTTCAATCTGTTTCTCTTCTTCTAATTCATTTGGCTTTGTTTTTTTCATTTCCCTCAGTCTTTCCATTCATTACCACTGCTCATCTCTCCTAATTCCTCTTTCTTCGTATTCTGTCCTTTCCTTTCTCCGGCCTTATTTATCTCATTATCATTTTTCTTCTCCCTAATTTTCTCCCCAGTTGTACCCTCTCATACTCCATTTCTATCTCTTTTTTCATGTACAAATCTCTCTCCTTCCCCATTTTTCCTTTCCTCACCAATAAGTCGCTGATTCCCTCCGTCTCCATTAATTAACATATTTTCCCTCTCCCTTTCATTCATTCTCTCTCACCCTCGCTTTCCTCCCACCTCACAATTCGTCAGGTACAAGAGCGGTAATTTCAGGAAAGTACAAAGCGGCAGTGAGCGAGGCAGGAAAATATGCAGTAATGAAGTATATAAAAAATTACAAAGTTGATGACAGGGAAAGGCGAAATGCTACGACACATCACGAAATACTGAGAATGTAGTGAGCTGAATTACACACACACACACACACACACACACACACACACACACACACACTGTTCCCCAATTATGCTATTTCTTTACCTATTTTCTTCTTCCTCTTCCTCAGCTTGTGTCCAACTCTTAATTCTTTCTTCTTTCCTACTTCTCCTACTCATCATATCACTCGTCACTTACACTCTTCTTTTTATCTTACTTCTTCCTCTTCCTACTTTCCTATTTTCTTCTTTTATCCATCACCTCTCATCCACTATTACTTCCCATGCCTGCTCACTTATACTCCTTCTCTCTTTCTTTCCTCCTCTCTCCCTCGCCCCAATATCCCAGTCCTCTCTTGTCGTACATCATCTCTCATCCACACACTCCTCATGCCTGTTCACTTATACTCCTCAGTTTCTCTCCTCCTTTCTTCCTCGCCCCAATATTCCAGTTCTCTTTCCTCGCACACCCTCCACCCACTCAGAATAACTGATCACAGAATCCAGCCTTTCATTTCGCCTCTCCCTGAACCGACTTGCAGATCAGGCTTAGTGGAAAGTGTGTCAGAGGCACATGCTCCAGGAAATTTGCAAATGCTCCAGGAAATTTATCACAATGCTGGACTGATACCAAATGCTGGACAGCTCACGAAGGCTGGGAACGAATTTGTGACTCGGTATTAGGCCTGTCTTCTCGCTGGGTAAGATGACTCCCTAACACGTCTTACTTAGCGATTTATTTTCAGAACTACTCATTAATATCTCCACAGTTTGCTTCTTATGTCTTTCCAATATCGACATACACTGCATGAACAGTACACAAGAATACAGCAACGGAACAAAATCAGAAATAAGTCGGTAAGGAAGAGGTGTTAGTAAGTATCCTAGTGCAGATGCTGCCTTCTTTTTTATGGACAATTAAACTATACTGTTGCCTTCTATCCAACTTGAATGCAGAGTTGTAAAATAGATTAATACTAGAATACGGTGCTAATCACGAAGAAGTGTTATGGACAGGATACAGAGTCGATGTATTGTCTTCTTCTGCCACTGGATACGTGAAATTCGCTGCCAAAGGACGAAAATGTTGGCCAAGTTAACGCAAAAGGACTACAGTTCCTCTGCTTCCTCTCCTCACTACTGTACATGCAGTAATCGTGCAGGTGATAAATCAAGGTGTGTTCAGTATGCTACATTTGATCCGGGGATTGTATCAGTGTGTACCGGAGACAGGGCAATTTGTACACCTGAAAACCATGACGTATTTACATCTATATTAGCGGTAGTGGTGTGAATGAGCGGGACTGTTAAATAATGGTTAAAATATGCTACATTTGATCCGGGGATGGTATCAGTGTGTACCGGAGATAGGGCAACTGGTACACCTGAAAACCATGACGTATTTACACCTATATCAGCGGTAGTGGCGTGAATGAGCTGGACTGGTAAAAAAAATAGTTTAAAAAATAGTTAAAATGGCTACGTAACTGTGATTCGCTCATGTTGGAAGTGTGGCCAGCCCTACGCATTAACACTGATGCTGTCCCAGGCTGCAGTGTGGTATCGTGTTCACGGAAGACAGTTTTGTGTTTCTTATTTATTTTTGTAGTAAGTTTCTTCTTATTTCTCTCTCTCTCTCTCTCTCTCTCTCTCTCTCTCTCTCTCTCTCTCTCAAGGCCGTCCTCACGAGTATCTGTTTAATATGTTCAGCAGTAGGCTACATTACTTACTGATCGATAGATAAATACAGTAGATAGATAGATAGACAGACGGGCAGATAGACACAGACAGACATGGATAGACAGACACAGATAGACAGACGGGCAGATAGACACAGACAGACATGGATAGATAGACACAGACAGATGGATAGATAGACAGATACAAATAGGTAGGTAGACAGAAATTAGACAAACAGGTAGACAGATGGATAGATGGACGGACAGATAGACAGAAATTAGACAAACAGATAGACAGACGGAGACAGATATAGATAGACAGATTGATAGATGCAGATTCAGACAATTGGCCAGGTTGCATAGACAACACCACTAAAATACTCATAAAACACAGACAAACCTTAGAGAGAGGGATGGAGATTGGAGGGTGAGGCGGAGTAAGGAAGAAAGGAAGTGAGGCAGGGAAGTGAGGCAGAGAAAGAAACCAGGTGGCTGAGACGAAGGAGGGAGGCAGGAGAGTGAGGGAGGAGGGAAGGGTGAGAGGAGGGAGGCAGGAGAGTAAGGGAGCAGGGGAGGGAGAAGAGAGGCAGTAGACAAGGGAGAGATAGGCCTAAGGGAGAAAATAAGTCACGTATAAAACTGATCTCATTTTACAACAGCCTTAAATTACTCTCAAAGACTAAATCTTTAAATCTTCTCTCTCTCTCTCTCTCTCTCTCTCTCTCTCTCTCTCTCTCTCTCTCTCTCTCTCTCTCTCTCTCTCTCAAATGAGCAGGGAACAACTATATACAGATAAAACAGGGTGAACATACGACAAGAAAGTTTAGAGAAAAAGAAACAGATGAACATGGAAGAGAGGAGAATTACAAGGGATTATACAAACAAACAAACACAAAGAATAAGATAAATGAATGAATTAAGACAATGAATGGATATAAAATGAACCAAAAAAAAAAATACAATGAAAATTTTGAAATATATAGAAAGAGAGAAATAAAAATGATGACAGTAAAGATAAGGGTAAATGAATGCCAATAAATAAAATAATGGTAGTAAATATAAAGAAAGGTAGCGACAATAAAAATGATGAGAGTCGAAATAATGGAAGGTAAATAGAAAGCTAAACGGACGTGGAAATAACTGATTAAAAAAATAAGAAATGCGGAAAACCCTTCAACACACCACACACCTGACCTTAATGTTACCTACTCTACCTTCACACCTTCACACGGTTTAGTACAGGTGTGCAAAACAGGCAGGTGTGTGACGGGTGTCCACAACCATTACTTACTGCCTCTAAACTGACCATCAACGCACCCATTGGTATCATGCACTTAAAAAAAAGAAATGAAATAATGGAGTTAAAAGCAATCCGTCTCGTTATTAGGGGCAATTTACGTGTTTTCATAAATTAAGCTGGATGAAATGAAATGGTGTTGGTTATTTCCGGTCTCAAGTGTGATGTATTCTGCTGAAATGTTGTTGAAAAATCCTTGTAAACAAAGAATTATGTAGATTGAAGAGAATTACGTAGACTGCTTAATAAAACGTGCAATATCAACAATTACTCTTCCTCCCCCCCCTTCCTCTCTGACTCCTTCCCATCCTCCATGTCTCCCACCCTACCTTCCTTCAATCCTCCTTGATTCCCTCCCTCTCTCGCCGTCTCCCTTCCCCCTCCTCCTTACTCCTTGCAGTCTATCCTGCCTTCCCTCCCTTCTTTTCTCTCTCCAGCGTTCCCTTCCTTCCTCCTTATCTCTATACATTTCCCCTTGTCTCCTGCTCTCCCTCCTTCCCTCCCTTTCTTTCCTCTCCAACGCTCCCTTCCTTCCTCCCTACTTCTCCTCATTCCTCTTTGTCTATTTCTCTCCCTCCCTCGCTCTCTCACTGTCTTCCCGTCATCAAACTATCCCCCAATTACAGGTGGTTCGTGTACAGCTGTCATTTTCATAACCAAATGTGATTCTCTGATGGCTTGTGTACGTGGCAGCTACAGTGCTGGTTTGTGTTCATATGGAAATGGCAGGATATGAATGCACACACACACACACACACACACAAACTCACACACAAATGTTCCGTATGTGTGTATGCAGGTGTTTGTTGTGCCTTGATCTGTGCTGCGGGGTAATCAAACGTAAGGTGGAAGGTGGAATAAGGAAGGAGGAAGGGGGAAAGGGTAGGAAGAAGAGAAGCAATGAAGGAATGAAAGGAGGACCAGATTATGATGAATATGCAGTAATACTCCTGCAAGAACCCCAGCCTTGACAGATGACCGTGTCAGCGCTCGCCACGGCACATACATGTTATTTAACAAAACTGACATTACGTGTGTGTGTGTGTGTGTGTGTGTGTGTGTGTGTGTGTGTGTGTGTGTGTGTGTGTGTGTGTGTGTGTGTGTGTGTGTGTGTGTGTGTGTGTGTGTGAGAGAGAGAGAGAGGTGGGCGTACCGACCATCCACTCACCAGATGTAATGCTGCCTTCGGTTGATTCTACCGAGTGACAAGTCATATGTTTTTCTGTGTCCCAGGAAATCATTTACTAAGCTTGTGGTAACCCTATACCTAAATGACGCCTGGTGTTTAAGTGGGTTACGGCGCTCCATCCGGTTGGGGCGTGTAAGGGTTTAATTCCGAGAGTTGGTTGGAGTGTATTGTCCACATAATGCCACACAGGGGAGAGTGAGGCTCGACAACCAATATAGGGTGTAAGTAGCCTTGCCCAGGGTTCCTACTCTTAAAATCAGCAAAAAAAAAAAAAAAGTGGGGGGAATGTAAGCGAGGTAAATGAGTAAAGTTCCAGTGCAACGAAAGTCACGTGGAATAAAAAAAAAAAAAAAACTGACTCACAAGGAGGGTATGACCAATTTCACCATTTAGACATGCGAGTATTGGCCTTTGGTTCCTTCTTCCTTGCATTAAAAAAAAGAAAAAAAAAAGCCGTGCGGTACGTAATTATCACAATTAACGAAAAAAAAATAAATGTGCCCAGATAAGGAGGTTTTACAGTTACAGGTAAAATCCCGAGGAACATTTAGGGTAGTGTTGGCCATTATCTGATAGTGAGGCTGGTGATTAAAATAATGAAGGTAATCCCAGGTGCTGCTAACGAGATAAGGTGTGCGGCAAGAAAATGGAGGCCTAGTGGCGGTGGTAAACTAAGCTAAAGTAACAACACTGACCTGAAATGTTCTCCTGTGAATATCAGAGAACTGGTATCTGGGTTTGTCTGTGTGTCTGGTATAACTGGACCTAACCAGACCTGACCTAACCTGATCTAACCTGACTTAACCTGACCTAACCTAACCTGATCTGACCTAACCTAACCTGATCTGACCTGACCTGATCTGACCTGACCTGACCTGACCTGACCTACCCTGACCTAACCTAACCTGACCTGACCTAACAGAACACGGGACATCCTTCGTAATCTTAATAAAATTCTCTGGAAAGCTATTATTGTAAAAAAAAAAAAAAAATGAAAAATGAAAAAGAGATGTCATGGCGCTGGAGGAACTGAAGGTCAGTTTTAAATCACCGACGTCGATAGTTCTTCCCTGGCAGACTATTTTCATCCAGTGAGAGACAGACAGACAGACAGACAGGAGGGAGAGAGAGAGAGAGAGAGAGAGAGAGAGTGTGTGTGTGTGTGTGTGTGTGTGTGTGTGTGTGTGTGTGTGTGTGTGTGTGTGCGCGTCAGATAGGGAAGATAATCATGGACAAGGGATGTATGTATTTTGTATATACAGTATGTGCATCTACTGTATATTAGCATTTTTTTTTATATAACAGGAGAGGAAGACAAATAACATCATGGAAAAGGAACAGAAGAGATAAACAACTGGCACCCACAAGGAGGAAGAAAATACACGGGAAAAATACACAACAAAATACACAGGAAAAATACACAACAAAATACACAGGAAAAATACATGGGAAAGTACACGGGAAAAGTACACGGGAAAATACGCGAGAAAAATGTACGGGAAAGAACACGGGGAAAATACACGGAAAGTACACGGAAAAAAAAATCGGGAAATTACACGGAAGAGTACACGGGACAATAAACAGGAAAAATATATGGAAAAGTACATAGGAAAATACATGGAAAAATGCAGGGGGAAAATACACGGGAAAGTACACGGGAAAAATACACGGGATAATACAAGGGAAAAATAAACCTGCGTTGAAAAATGGCAAGAGACAACACTATTCAGCAGCTTCGAGGCGGATTGAGATTACTGTCTGATGACTACACCTTACATCTTCAGTACCTGCACTTGACTGAAGAGGGAACGAGAGGAGAGGAGAGGAGAGGAGAGAGGGACAAAGGTGTGAGAAGAGGACGGAGGGATGGGATAGGAGGAGAGGACACGGAGGGGTGAAGGGCAAGCGAGAAAAAGAGGAATCGCGAGCTGAGAAGAAAAGGGGCTGACGGGAGAGAGAAGAAAAGAAAAAAGACGAGAGGGGGTCAGGGAAGGCAGAAGGGTAAGAAAGGAGAGAGGGGAGAGACAGTGTGCGACAGCAGGGAGACAAACAGAAGAAATAGAGAGGAGAGAAAGGAGGGAGTGGAGGTGAGGTTGTGAGAGCTGATTGCTATTGATACACATGACAACACTCTCAGATACTTGCAGTCAGGCAGGGGGGTGGGTTGCAGGGTGGCTGGGGAAGGCAGGGGACGAGGAACAGGTAAAAACAGGTAGGCAAGATGTGGAAAAAGGCAGGGATGTTACTGGCAGGGGAAGGCAAGGGACTGGGAGGAGGACAGGGTAAGTTGAGCAAGGCAGAAGGCAAGGCAAAGTGGAATGTGGGAAGACAGGGAAAGTGACAAAGGATTGGGTGGCAGGGTGCAGGGTGGCACAAGATGGTAAAGTAAGACAGGGAGGTAGCTGGCAAAGGAAGACAAGATTGCTGTGGAAATTGGACAAAGGGAAGGTAGGGAGGCAGGTGGTAGGGAAAGGCAGGGATGTTGGTGACAGGGGTTATGAAGGGAGGCAAGCATGTCTCGTGTCTCCAATATCCTCTCTCTCTCTCTCTCTCTCTCTCTCTACTACATAACACCTCGCCCCGACCTCCCTGTTATCGGCCTGCACGTCTCTCAACCTCTCTCCTTTATCTCGCTCTCACTTGACACAGATTTTTCTCTCTGTCTTTGTCCTTCCGTCTCAATTCTTCTTTCTCTTTCCCTCTTCCCTCTCGCCATTTGTTTCTACCACATTTCACACTCTTCCTTGCTCTCTACCCTCTACCTCTTAATTCTACCTTCAGTCGTCAAAAGTTCCTTCCCTCTGCTACGTCTTTCTCACCTCTCACTTTTCTCTCTCTCCACGTCTCTCTTCTTCCCAACTGGTATTCATGCCACTTTCTCTACGGGTCTCCTTTATCTCCTTTCACCGCTTCTAATCATTCCATCCTTCCTTCCCTTCGTCTTCTTTCCTCATCTCTTCAGTTCACTTCATCTCTTGTACAGTTTCGTATTTTCCCCCTAAAGTTTCTTCTCTCTCTCTCTCTCTCTCTCTCTCTCTCTGTAATTCCTACACACACAAACGGGAAAAAATGATCACTATTCTTGCTCTGATTTACACTCATAGACACAGAATGAACATTTCTGAAATAAGACTGATTATTCTCCACTATCCCAATCAATAAAGTAAAATATTATAGCATTAGACGAGTTTCCAAAAACTCAAAACTGTAAGACGCCACGAAATTTATAGAGAAACATAAGTTAGTTTCAATTTCACTGAATCTTACTTTTTAAAAGAACATTAAATGGCTGAACAATTATTTCTTATTTACTTCCAATTATTCGTTTTCATTTTCTCCATTTATCTCGTTATTATTACATTATCTTACTAAATTCGTGGTCACACCTCACACCCTTCGCTGCACACAACACCTTAATTAATCACAGATAAGGTGTGATCTGACAGGTGGTACTGATTACAGGTGTTACTGGTAGAGGTAACAGGATTTCACACACACACACACACACACACACACACACACACACACACACACACACACACACACACACACACACACACACACACACACACACACACACACACACTGCTGGGTCTTGGGGAACTCTCTCTTCCTTCAAAACTGAACTTCTTTCTTCCTCACTATCTCTTCCTCTTTACTTTTATCTTCTCCCTCTTGCTCTTTAATTTTACTTTATCTTTATCCTCTCTCTTTCTTTTTAATCTGACTTTAATTTCATCCTCTCTCTTTTATATTTTACTTTATCTTTATCCTCTCTTTTCTCTTTAATTATTTGACTTTAATTTTATCCTCTTTTTCTCTAATATTCCTTTATTTTCTCTTTCTCTTTAATTATACTTTACTTTTATCCTCTCTTTCTCTCTAATTTTACTTTTCTTCTTTCTCTTTAATTTTCCGTTCAGTTTCCTTCCCTAATGTCACTCTCTGCTTTTATCTCCGCTACTGAAGATGGAGGTAATGTTTTCATCCTCATATGTCTGTCGGTCTGTTTCTGATAATCAAACAGGTGGAACACAGAAAAAATTTGTGGGTATATTTCTACTTATGAACGACGTGGTAAAAGCGATAAGGTACAAGAGAGAAAAGGTCACTGGAAATTAATACGGTCGACCCCAAACTGCCTATATAAAGTGCTCAACATGGCGGAGGTGTGTACTTATAAACAGCTTGACTTAAACTCTTCCTTTCCATCTCCAACTTTCTCTCAAGCTCTCTTCTTTCCCTCAATCTCTTACTTTCTTTCAAACTCTTTTCTTTCTCTCACTCTAACTCCCTTTCAAGCTCTCTTCTTTCTCTCAATCTCTAATTTCCTTTCAAATTCTCTTCTTTCTTTCAGTCTCTCTTACTTCCAAGCTCTTTTCTTTTTCATCAATTCTTTGTTTTTGGGTCTTACACTGTCACTCATCCCGACGTCATTCTCTCTCTCTCTCTCTCTCTCCCTCCTCCTCGTCATCGCTCCCGTCCCTCACCCCCCACGACACTCACCTACCCTTATAGCTACACTTAAGAGGCAATCATCCCTCACTAACCACCTCGTTAAGTGCCGTTCTTCAAGTGATAAGGTAAAGGACACACACACACACACACACACGGATATTCTAACTTTGTGCACGGCCTTGCTCTTTACACACACACACACACACACACACACACACACACACACACACACACACACACACACACACACACGGATATTCTAACTTTGTGCACGGCCTTACTCTTTACACACACACACACACACACACACACACACACACACACACACACACACACACACACACACACAACCACTGAAGTCTTCTAGTGATAAATTATACCCACATCCACCTGCAAGATCACTAAATAACACGTGTGCTATAATTTTACCACCCCATTAAGAACAAACCGAAGAACAATAAATGCAAGCCTTACAATAACTCAAAAATAACCCCTCTTCTTCTCTTGGAATTTCCCTAAACATTAAATAGCACTGGTTAGTGAATAATATTTGTGAATAATATTAAACCATACCATCCCCAGCCTCTAACAGGATGTTTAATGAAGTCCACTAGCTTCAATAACAACAATAACAAAGACAAGACCACAGACAACAACAATTACCACAGCCACCACCACCACCAGGTACTACTACTACTACTACCATCACCACCACTACTACCACTAATACCTCCACCATGGCAATAATTTTCACTTCGTTTTAGCTACTTCCGGGTAATTTAACTCCGTAAATATCTCTCAAATATTTAGAGGAGGGCGTTTCAATTCCCCTCACTATTTCTCTCCTACGCTGAATGAACCTGTGTGACGATAACAGGACTAAAGTGAAAACAGACGGTATGGCAGTGAATGTACTAACCTGTTATTTCTACCCTGTACTCTGTAATCATTTGTAGTAGTAATTGCAGACCAAAGTACAGGGACCGTTCTAAGTGCTCCCCAATTACTTTTACTGTGTTTGTGAGGAGACAGCAACTTTTCACCATCAGATCACTATGTACTCCACTATACTCATTAAGACTAATTAGAAAGGAAAATTACACCTTGCAATGAGTTACTTCTCTGACATGTGCTGTGTGTGGGTGTGTTAGTGAAGCATGTGTCACTTCAGCACACTGCACTTTTAAACATCTGAAGTGGTGCATCAGACTCAACACTCAGGCACGTAATACTACTACTACTACTACTACTAATAATAATAATAATAATAATAATAATAATACCTCCACTACTACTAATAACAATAATAACACCTCCACTAATAACTACTACTAACTCTACTACTACTACTACTACTGGAAATTGTGTAAGTGTAAAACCACAGTGCAACGCCAGCTAATTAAAGAGAGTGTGTGTCACTTCATAATACTCCTCTTTATCATCAGGTATTTTTTCCACTCATTAGTAACAAAAACATACATACACATTTTCTTCTAATAATATACACTTTTTTCATGACTAAATATAACACCTCACGAGTTTACAGAGGCAAACAATATCTCGCTTGCTCTACCGGATACCTCAATTTCTTTTTTTCTATTTTAACTCGTCTAGTTCCTGTAGTATTGGTCAGAGTGCATGTATAAAAAATAAATCCAAAGGTAAAGTTCAGATTTCAACAGGTTAATGAAGAAATGTGTATGAGGTAGGCTGACACCTCTAATAAACCTGTGTGTGTGTGTGTGTGTGTGTGTGTGTGTGTGTGTGTGTGTGTGTGTGTGTGTGTGTGTGTGTGTGTGTGTGTGTGTGTGTGTGTGTGTGTGTGTGTGTGTGTTCTACTGACAGCGATGGTAGGTCACGATCCACTCATGAACTCACAGTCTGGCAAGATTCAACATATTCAACCTCTCTCTCTCTCTCTCTCTCTCTCTCTCTCTCTCTCTCTCTCTCTCTCTCTCTCTCACACACACACACACACACACACACACAGTCATCAAGCTTATAAATGGTGTGTTTTCCCCAACGCCAATATATACTGTGGATGGGTGTGCTTTTCATTAAATTCCACGCACGCTTGCATGCCAAAAAGGTGGTTATCTGTAATATACTGCACAATACATTTTCAGATATGGTGCTAAAAATAAAGTGAGTGTATGGTGATGTGGTGATAGTGTGGTGGCAGTCAACAGTCTAACAGTGAAGAGTCTCTCACCATCACACACCACACTACCACGATTCCTGACTGACATATCTACTACTAACTTTATCACTGTCACCATCATCAACATCACCATCATCAACATCTGCACCATCGTCATCATCATCATCACCATCTATATCCTTATCATCATTAACATGTGTATGATTTTCATCAACATAAACATTTTAAATCATTATCATCATCATCATTAACATTTGTTTTGTATTATTATCATCAACATTTATATCATTATCATCATCATCAACATTTGTATTATTATCATCAGCAGCAGCAGCATTTATTTTGTATTATTATCATCAACATAACATTTGAATTATCATCATCAATATCTGCACCATCCTCCTCCTCCTCCTCATCATCATCATCATCATCATCATCATCATAAACAAATCAACTATTAAACAATGAATGGATAAGGTACACAAACAAGAGAAACGCAACACACACGTGGAAGGATCATGACTGAGGACAATGAAATATTAATTACACCTCATTCATTCACCATTCAAGCCTTCATTTCGGGATTCAACCATCGTATATTCAATCAACATAATCTCAGCCTAATCCTTGCTAATAAATTTTTGTGGTTTGCCGTGATGCGTAAATATATTTCCACTTCGAGTTCTCTATAAATTTTTAGACAGTAGAATTTTCCCATAATAGTGGTGACTGTTAAAGACACGTTTTTCTGTAATATATATATATATATATATATATATAAATATATATATATATATATATATATATATATATATATATATATATATATAAAGAAATGTAGGTCTATAAGGACATGAAACTTTTAAAACACGCGTATCACCTCTGGAAAGTATTAAAAAATCCAAACAGAAGACTAATTGGTTTATATAAGGTTAGCTGACACGGTAAAACTAAATTAATATCCTAACCAATAATTGTGAGAGAAGGAAAGAAAAGAGGAGGGCTTTCTTTTAGAGCAGAAAGCGTAACAGCCATTACCCACAGTGACAGACATGTACACAACTGAACTGTTTTACTGAGAGTGCATAAGCTGGTTGTGCTGATGTGAAGTGAATTAGTAATAACTTAGAGCAAAAAAAAAAAAAACATTAAATACTCGAGTAATACGATTATCATAACACTACGTCAAGACAACAGTTAAAAACACACACACACACACACATACACACACACACACACACACACACAAAACAATACGAGTAGTCTGTCCCATTGGTTTCACTGCGCAAATGTTAAACAGAAACTTATATCTTAATGTTAGCATCAAGGAAAACAACTAAGACTAATCCTCTTACCAATGCAGGCACACATTTCCCTGTCTTCATCTAATATTCAGGTGTCTTAAAAACACGGAGGTAAAACTCCTGCCTCACTATGAATTCAGGGAAGCCTCGTAAGTTTTGCACCGTCCTTCATCGGTGGTGACGGCGATGGTGCTGGACGCTAAAGTTTAATGGTGCAAAAAATATCACTATCTATCTGTCTATCTATCTATCTGTCACACGTGTGGTAAATTCATCTCTTCAGATTTTAAAGAGTTATAATTAATTTCTTGCTTTACGTCATTTCACATTAGGATTTTTATTTTTTAATGCAACCTCACAGCAACAACACTGCATTGTCTCCTCAAAATGACACAAATACAATATATCAAAATGTCATCGTGGTGAATGAGTCTCGGGAAATAAATCTTTTCATCACACGGCCACTTTAAGACATAAATGAAATAATCTGGTGCCATCAAGAATAAACAAAGGGAGTCATTACAGTGAAGGGGAGAAGTAATATTTTTCGCCATCGATCCAATGTTAAAGTAGTGCTGGTTTGGGATTTGTTGTCATATTCAGTGCATTAGACGTGTTAATGAAAAATAATAGCAATAACCTTTTTGTGTGTGTCTTTATCCATAAGCACTCAAAATCCCCATCCATCTCTCATCAGACTTCATAAGTGTCAGTTTTTATTATGCTGGTTAATTTTCTTCGTCGAACTTTCGCATTTCCCTCTTTTTGTCTTCACTCTGTTACTTCTTCAGTCATTTTTTTTTCTCCTCGTCCCAGTATAGACAGTCCGTCTCTTTACTCATATTCTTGACTTCCTTCCTTCCATCCTTTCCCATCATCTTTTTACTCTTGTTTCATTTACCACTGTCATTCTTGTGTTAGTGACCGACATGGAGAGAATGCTTCCTTCCTCTCTCTCTCTCTCTCTCTCTCTCTCTCTCTCGATTTTTACATTCTCTTTCCATCCTTCGTCCTCCCTTCTCCCCCTCCCCAACATCCCTTCCCTCATTCAAACACCCACTCCTCTTGCCCACCTGCCCTTCTTCTCCTCCTCCTCCTCCTCCTCCTCCTCCTTTAACCCTCCCTCACAGGTAATTACTCCAGCAACTCAAGGTGACAACAGCATCATTTTTCTGTCCTAATACCCGCTGCTGCTGAGGCGGACCAACACAGCGTCTGTCTTCTCTCTCTCTCTCTCTCTCTCTAACTTCAGGTGACATAATGGCGTGTAAAGCAGCGACCCACACACCTTTTCCCTGGCTGCTCGGTAAACCAAATTCGCTTCGGTAGATGTGTGGTAGTTAAGCCTTTATGTTCCTTATATATGAAATACCATGTTTTTACGCCTCTGCCCACCTATGTTAGAGGAGGCGGTAAGTGACTGGTCTGTCCGTGCGTGCGTGCGTGGGTCCGTGCTTCCGTAACACTCTTGTGGGCGCGATATCTCCTGAATCTGTCGACGGATTTCCACCAGACTTTTGTCACTGATGCAGTATGAGGAGATGATGAATTGATTTAGTCAGTTAGGTCAAGGGGTCAAAGGTCAAGGTCATATGGGGTCGAATTAGTTTATCTTTGTGGGCGTATTATCTCTTGAACCCCCAGACGGATTTACACCCAACTTTCGTCCGTGATACAGTATGAAGGTACCATGGATAAGGTCAGCAAGGTCAGGGGGTCAAAGGTCAAGGTCATATGGCGTCGACTTAGTTTGTGTTTAGTCTCATTTCAACCCACAATGAACCCTGTCACAGAGGTGGCAGGGCGAGTCCATGTGCAACGTTTGGTGGAGGCACAGCGAGCGACAAGGTGGAGTTCTCAGCGTTTCATAATTTGCAGACTTAAAGAGGAACGTTGCAATTATTCGCTCACATCATCTTGGCATTTAGTGCAGTATATATGGATGGTATTTCTGTCCCTTCCGGTAGCAGTGTATGCCGTTGTATTATCACTGTCTCTAGTTTCTTGACCCCCTGGCGAGAGGGAGAGGGAGGACAAGGTTGGAGAAAGACTAGGGGAGCTGATAGTGGCATCTCAACACACACACACACACACACACACACACACACACACACACACACACACACACACAGAACCGTCATTTTCCATCAGCCTGTCCTTACATCAACTTTATTTTCCCGTACACTGCATTGTCTTGCACACCTGCCCTACACTCTCATGGGACAGGTGATGTTCCTAAAGCACTGTGGACTCTTCGGTTTTATATTTCATCTTGAAGTGGTCCTTAGTGGCAAACATCACACACCACCTTTTTGTAGGTAAGGAAGAAGGAACCAAAGGCCAGAAGCCCGTAAGATTCTTCCCTCCAAGAAAAAAAACAAAGACAAGATAACGGAGAGCCAAATTCAAGATCTGCTTTCAATATGGCCGAAATCTATATCCTTTCTGGTAATACACATAAAAAATAAATCTGCCCACATACATCAAAATATGCAGAACATTTTAATTGAGTTGCAGTTAATTAGCTTCTGTAATTTCACCGTGGTAAGGGGAATCCATTATGAAAAATTCTAAACACCAAACTGTCCTGAAGTAATGACATTGTACTAAATGAGGGACTGGCCACTCAGCTGTGTGGGTCGGCGACAGCATCCTAACCTAACCTAACCTAATCCAACCTAACCCAGCCCAACACAACCTAACCTAATCTAACCTAACCCAACCTAACCTAACCTAACCCAACCCATCCCAATCCAACCCGATCCAATCTAACCCAACCCAACCCAACCTAACCTAACCCAACCTAACCTAACCATCCAATAGTACTGGTGGATGGACGCCTCACAAAACTGCCACTACCTGTGTTTACCTTTCCTTCCGGTCATAAATACTCACCACACCATTATCAACCCATCTGGTGGAGAATTATGACACCAGGATACCGTTGGATAGGAAGACTGATGGGATGAAATATGTCCTTTGGCTATGGCTGGTACATGACTGCTGATTTACAACTTAATCGGTGCGAGTGATTGATGAGGCGGAGTCACACGGCGCCTCAGTATCAAACCTACTGTACCTGTAAGTGGTAAAAATCCGAACTACAAACTATCTAGTAGACGTGTAATGATGCTCGGAAATGCGCATCTAAGACTGTATAATTAGACGCATCCAGCCCATGATAACAGTTTGCTTGCTGTATTGTAGTTTAGAAGGATCTCTGTGACCTTATAAACACTGAATCAATTTGCATGATATTACTGTTTGTGTTTGTACTGACAGCGAATTTTTAATATCGACAGTCAACAAAAGTAATAAATACATAAAATACAAGATACTATTATTACTAAAATACAAGATACTATTAACATGTCGTGGAAATACGAGTATAAACAGATAAGAGCTCGTACTCTCGTTGTTTAAGTAAGCTCCCTAACACCTCTTCCTTAGTGATTTATTTTTGGATATGGCCAGTTAATATCCTTTTCTAGGTTATCTAAGCAGGGTATGGCGGTACTGAGAGGATTTATGCAACACAGTAAACAGCAAGGTGTAATAACCAAAATAAATCGCATAGGAAAAGGTGTTAGGGTGCTTCCTTAATCAATGACAATACGGGGCAAGTTAAGAAGTTTCCTCAGGTCACAGGAATACACCTTTCCATATGCCACGATCAGAGAATAATTACAAAAGCCAATATAAACATGACACCTTAAGACCCTCCACCACACCTTGCCTAGCGTCTTGAAGGAGCATATTAGTTCCATCACCAATATTAGTTTTTAAAGACGGAATCAATAACCAATTATGTGGAAGTGGTGTGCGCCATTACATCCACCCCTCCCTCCCTCCCCTCGTTATCTTTTCTCCCTCTCCCTTCGCTCCCTCTATCTTCTCCCTTCCCTCCCGCTATCTTTTTCTCCCTTCCCTCCCTCTTCATCTTTTCTCCCCTTTCCCGCCATCATTTTCTTTCTCCCTACCTCTCCCTCTTTATAACTTTTTCTCCTTCCCTCCCTCCCTCCCTTCCTATATACTTTCTTCTCCCTCCCTCTCTCTTTACCTCCTCCTCCCTCTTTACTATCCTTGTCTTTGGCCATAAAGCAAACGCCCTCAAAAGAACCAATATTTTTACCGCTGCTTGTTTTCCTTTGTATTTTCTGTCCCCTCCCTTCTCCCCCTTTCTATTCTCGCCTCATCCCTCATTATTCGCCTTCATTTCCCCTATTTTCTTCCCCCCTCTCTCCCCTCCTCTCTTCCCCTTTTCGTCCCCTCATCTCTTCCCGTTTCCTTCTCCTCCTCTCTCCCCTCCTCTCTTCCCTTTTCCTTCCCCTCCTCTCTCTCTTTCTCTCTTCCCTTTTCCTTCCCCTCCTCTCTTCCTTCTTCTCTTCCCTTTTCCTTTCCCACCTCTCTTCTCTTTTCCTACCCCTCCTCCCTCCATCCCTGCACTTCCCCTTTCCCTTTCTTCTTCACGTGACTTTCCCTTCCCCTCACTTCCTTCTTTCCCTCCTTTTTTCCCCCTTCCCTCTGTAGCTGACTTCCTTACCTCCCCTTCACTTCCCTGTCTACCCTCCCTCCTCCCCATCTTCCCCTCCCCCCAACCTACCTCTCATTATGATAATCTCGGGGTTGCAGTCTCGGAAAATTGCGCTTACTTACTCCCTCGGGATTTTGTGGTTACTGCTCTCTCTCTCTCTCTCTCTCTCTCTCTCTCTCTCTCTCTCTGTTACTATATTCTTTTATTTAGTCCAGGAGAAACCGCTCGTAGTGAGGGGGTTAAGGGAGACATCTGAACACCCTACTTAAAAAAAATAATAATCTGTAAAAATTAAATAAATAGATATGTAAATAAAACCATCAAAGTATCTAAGAAATTCAAAGTTTATCGCAAAAATGCAAAATCTAAATACAGTACAAAATCAGCCTCTGCATCACGCCATATCAGGTCCACTGCATGACTCGACTAACTCGGAGGGAGAGTGATAGTCAGAATTAACCCTGTACTATGCTGGCGATGTACGAATGAGGAAAGGATATTTGGAGGAGGCATGTGAGAGTGGACGTGTTGTAATGGCTGTGTTTATGTGAGTCTGAATGTCATCGCGAGATCAACTATATCCCTCTCACTTTAACTTGGCCTAAAACTGCCATCTCTCCATCCTGAACAGTGAGTTGTGACACTAGATCAGTACTACAAAATGATGCTAGTCATGAAGAAGTGCTATGGAAAGTGTGCAAAGCCATAGTACTGTCTTATTCTTCCAGTGAGCTACGAGAACCTGCAAAAGGACAAAACTCTTGGCCAGGTTAAGGTAAAAGGAGTATAGCTACGAATATATTAAGCAGACACATGAAGGGACACACTACCACCATCTACTTTACATGTCCGCCACGGCCTAGGATCGAACCCTGGACTCTGGGCACACGCATCACAAGACGAATACGCCACCCACCCAACCACCGCGGCTCCAATGTATAAAAAACGAGCCGATTTTGTAGCCTAAACTTAAATATTTATAGCCATCATTTCCACCATCATACATTAATTTCTGACCATCCAGCAAATCGAGGCAAGTTGAGAATTTGTGGATGGATACACTGCTGATCTGTCTATCTATCTATCTGTCTGTCTATCTACCTTTGTGTCTATCTATCTGTCTATCTACCTATGTCTATCTGTCTCTGTCTATCCATCTACCTGTTTCTGTCTACCTATCTATCCTTCTATCGATCTATCTATCTATCTATCAATTAATCTATCCATCTTTTTATCTATCTATCCATTTTTCTATCTACATTTATCTGCCCACCTATCTATCAATCGACACCAAATTTTGTTAGCGTTGGTCTCGCTAAAAAGGACTTGTAGGTAACGTTCTCCACTGAGCAAGGGGATGGATGTGTGAGTGTGGAAGGTCACAGCCTTGCCCTTAGATCGGACATCTCCCGGGAGGGTAAAAGCTGACTGATCCACACACACACACACACACACACACACACACACACATCTTAGTTCATCCCCCCTCCCTGTTCCCCTTCCCTCTGTCCATCATGGTGACCTGACCCACTTTCCTCCACCCTCCCTCCCTCCCCTCCCCCTGTCGTCACCTGGCCGCCTCAACAGGTGTGCTGGGGCAGACACGTGGCCGAAATTAACACCTTTACTTCGATGACACATTTTCTCCTCCTCCTGCCTCACCTCCTCTTCCTCCTGCTCCTCGTCTTTTCTTCTTCTTGATTTCTACAGGCGACTTATTTGACATAGCCTTTTTTTTTTTTTTTTTTTTTTACTGAAAGGATAAGAGAAGCCTTCACCAACATCTTCGCTAAAAGAAGCCCTTCCTATGTGTAAAAAAAATCGATTGACGGTGGCAAGAATAACAGATAAGACGCTTCACCGATCCCAAGGAGTTAATCCACACAGGCAGCCAGAGGATTTACTATTATTATTATTATTATTATATTATTATTACTATCATTATTATTATCATAATTAGTAGTAGTAGTAGTAGTAGTGGTGGTGGTGGTGGTGGAGTTGGTAGTATTTAGGAGTAGCAATAGTAATTTGCATTTACTTCTTGATAGTTCGATTTTATTCAGGTAAAGAAAAAAAAATGGAAGTGGGGGTGATAGATACTTATTAACCCTTTCAGTACTAAGGGTTAATATTGAACTAAACGGGATAATAGGGATAATAACGACAGGGGTTGGTCTCGAAATGAACGGATCTTGAATTTGGCGCTCTGTTACCTTTTGAATTTGGCTCTCTGTTATCTTCTGTTTCTTCTAGGAGGGAATAATTTTGCGGGCTCCTGGCCTTTGGTTCCTTCTTTCTTCTATTAAGAGAAAAAAAAAAGCTTGAATGAGTGCCGTTAGAAGACTTGATATTGACAGCGCGTGGAAGGCATATTTTCAAAACCCAACATTAGTGTATAAAAATTCTAAACCTTCAGAGATATAAGAGGGAATTCGTGTTCAGTCGGATGAATAATGTGATGTTTTAATAGACCTAAAGACTAGATACATATTTCATCCATTAAAAAGACCCACTTACTTCCACCTAAGGCATCTTCTCTCCCTCCCATTCCCTCCTCCTCTCTTTCTATATCATATTTCCTTGTTTTACTAATAATTATACCGCTTCCCATCCAAAATAACTTTTGCTTTATCACCCAACACGCTGATCTGCAATACATAACGATACTGGACCCTATTTCTTTCCCGTATTTCCTTCCTTTTCTTCCAGCTTACCCCTTCCTTCTTGTTTTCTTTCTCTCGCAATATGATTTAATTTCCTCTCTCCCTCTTTTCGTACACATTTCCTCTCTTTTTCCTTTCCTACCGTTCCTTCTAGCTATCACCCTTCAAGTTTTTCTGACACTGATTTACCTGCCATCTCTGTTCCACCTTTCAGATTCAAGATGGTGACATGCATTACATCTTGCTGTCCTCTTCCTCCCCTCTCACAGTCTCTCACCCTCCCCAGCTGTCTCACTGTCTTACAAAAGCCTCAATCACCCCCTCCCCTCGTGTCCTTTCCACTGTCTTCCTTGTAATTTATCTCAGACAGCCTCACACCCTTCACCTTCTCCTCCTACCTCTCTAAATGTTTTCTTTACACCTGTCAAAGATTCCTGCATGATCTTACACCCTCCACTCTTCCTGCTCTTCCATATTTCTTCTTACCTTCCACAACAAGGCCTTCTACGCATCCTCATATATCTGTCACCGTTTGTATTTTGTAATTATTTCTTTCTCTTTTTATTTTTCAGAAATTAAAATCGTAGACACAACAAACATAATAACCTATTCTGACCTATTTTACTCTACCTCATCCTAACGCATCCTACCGTATCCTACCTTTCTCTATTTCCTTAACCTACCTTACTTTACCCTGTCCTACAACATTCTGATCTACCCAAACCTACCCTACATCATCCCGACCAACCCAACCCAACCCTACCCTGTCCTACCTCATTCTGATCTACCCAAATTTACCCCACCCTACCGTACTTCATTCTGACCAACCCCACCCTACCCCTACCCTACCCTACTCCACTCCATTGACCTCACAGTTGGGGGTGTACGTGTGATGCCCTGCCTAAACCGCTATGTTTACATTCCTGTCCCCCCTACCCTCACCTCACCTCAGATACCAAAGGGTCATGTGGTCTCTCTCCCTCCCTCTCTCTCTCTCTCTCTCTCTCTCTCTCTTGCATACCCTTCTTTCTGAACCCTTTCCATCGTCGCACATTTTCCCTCTCTCTCCTTTCCTTCTCCCCCACCCACCCCTCCCTTCATTTCATTCCCACCAAACCTTTCATTACACGTACATTATTATACATTTTAAGACAAAGATGAGGGTTGTAAGGACATGATGTATGAATGATGGGTGTGTGTGTGTGTGTGTGTGTGTGTGTGTGTGTGTGTGTGTGTGTGTGTGTGTGTGTGTGTGTGTGTGTGTGTGTGTGTGTGTGTGTGTGTGTGTGTGTGTGTGAGAAAGAGAGAGGAAAAAAACAACCCTTTCAATACGACGACGTCTTTGGGTTCACTCTTGCTACCTACACACGATTTTATTCAGCTTCCTAGAAAGACTCTCGTACTGAAGGGGTTTTCCTGAAGGCTTTAATAAATCCCTCTAGTTAAAAAAAAATGGTCTCTCATAATATAATCCCCTGGGCACAACAGGATTACAGTATCAAATAATTTATAATACATGGATTAACTGAGGCTTTTGATCCAGTGGTAAGGCAGCATCATGTTTTATAAATGTGCTAAATAATCCTTTCTATCTATCTATCTATTGCCAGACGCCTTAATCCCGTAAGGGGTGGCCACAAACAAATCGCCTCCATGTCGGTTTCAGAATGAGACAATACTACGGTTCCACATCATCTCCATAGCACTTCTTATTAATTAGCTATGACAATACTACGGTTCCACATCATCTCCTTAGCACTTCTTCGTGATTAGCACCATTGTCTAGTGCTATTTCTTCTTATGGCTCAACACTGAAGATGCAGAGATGGGAATTTTACACCAAGTTAAAGTGAACGGAGTAAAGTGTTCAATATGCTGCTCAGATGCTGTCCCAGGTAAGACGGCTTCCTAACACCTCTTCCTTTGCGATTCATTCTTGAACTACATATTAATATCTTTTCTATTTTGCCTCATCTTTTTAACGTCGACACAGACTGCAAGAATAACACACAAGAATACAGTGACGGAGCAGAATCAGGACTAAATCGGTAAGAAGGAGGTGTTAGTAAGCTTCCTAACTGCGCAAGAATACCGCTCCAAATCTGCCTGCTAATACTCACGAAGGATTCCAGGTAAGGGCACTCAGGTGAGGGGATGAGGAAGCGTGGGTGACCTGCATCGTAATATCCACTTACCTGCAAACAAGCAAGACATTATTAGTGACACTTTATTGTTAAGGAAGACATAGAACTTGACTTTATTGTTAAGGCAAAAAACTTGGCTTTATTGTTAAGGAAGGTATAGAACTTGGCTTTATTGTTAATGATGGTATAAAACTTAACTTTATTGTTAAGGAAAGTATAAAACTTGACTTTACTGTTAAGGAAGGTATAAAACATGACTTTATGAAGGCATATAACTTGACCTTATTGTTAAGGAAAGAATAAAACTTGACTTTATGAAGGAAGATACAAAACTTGACTTTATTGTTAAGGAAGGCATATAACTTGACTTTATTACTAAGGAAGGCATAAAACTTGACTTTATTGTTCTGGACGGCATAAAACTTGACTTTATTGTTCTGGACGGCATAAAACTTGACTTTATTGTTCTGGACGGCATAAAACTTGACTTTATTGTTCTGGACGGCATAAAACTTGACTTTATTGTTAAGGAAGGCATATAACTTGACTGTATTGTTAAGGATGGCATAAAACTTGCTTAAAGAGGAAATACCACAGCAGAAATAAATAACGTAAGGTAATTATCTAATGCACCACGCTGTATTAACTGCACCAGGTGATAGGAAATGCATTAGACTGTGGAAATGAAGTACCAGTTGGTTAGAGCAAGTGTGCCGTACTAGTCTGTTGGTCGTCATCATCATCATCATCATCATCATCATCATCATCCCGCCTCCTTTCTTCACCTGTAGGTAGGGTGACGTGGTGTACATAGAGCCAGGAAAAGGGAAGAATTGGATAGCTGGAGAACAAATCAACTGCAAACTCAATGCAAAGCGTCACACACTCATTCACCATTCACTGATGAAAAAGTACAAACGCAAAATAAAAGCATGTGTTTTCGGTGTCTCACTTAACAATGCCCTCAGTTGGACTTCTCATGTCAGATCACTTACTAAAACCGCCTCAAAGAAACAGATTATTGTACAGAGTCCGTAACTTCTTCACTGACGAGCAGTTAGTTATAATTTATAAGAGTCATGTGCGCTCTCAGCTTGAATATTGCTCATCCTTGTGGAATGGATGTGGAGAGGTTGCATTAAAACAGCTAGACAAAATTCAGAACAAAGCTGTTAGAATTATTATACTGTAACCCTGCTATTATAAATAAACCTCTCCTACAAGTAGGAAGGAATGTTGCCTCCCTTGCATTATTTTACAGATATTTTTATAGCAAACGCTCAGACGAAGTTGCGTCCATTGTGCCACCTCTCCATGCCTTCCCTCGTGCTGCACGGGCATCTGGCAGCGCTCATGACTGGAATGTCACACAGCCATATTGCAGAACTTCTGCCTATCAGAATTCTTTCATTCCCCGAACTGCATCTCTCTGGAACTCGCTTCCCTAGAGTTGTTTCCCTCCAAACTTCAACCTACAGCTGTTCAAGTCCAACTGTTACAGAGATTTTATGAATGGAGGACGCCAGTAATCTGGTGTATGGATTTTGTTTTATTTATTTGTTTTTCCTTCCTCTGTTCTGTTATTAAAAAAAAAAAAAAATAGAGTAATGGGTGATATCAAAATATCTACAGAAAGTAGATCTCTTTTTTTTTCCTATCTGACGGAGCCAGGATTTCGAGGGCTTGAATGAAAGTGAATGGAAACGTGGGACATTGAACTGGGCAATCTCTGGCTGTCTGGACGCTGCTACTTCTTACCCTGTCCTAGGGTAGGACAGGAGGTCCGGATGATGATGATAATGATGATTAATAAACGTTGTATGTTATAAAAAATTACAGTAAGTTATAATGAATGTAGCTAAGTATAAACAGTACTGTATGCTATCACAAGTGTATAAAGTATTAAGATCCTCTGAGTGAAAGATAAGGATAGGAAAGCAAGAAGAAACTGTTACAAACGTAGGATACATCACAAATAAAAACATTTCAAAAATTCAGAATACCATCACTCATTATCGCATAGATTTCAGTCTGTGATAAATTATAATAAAGATAAACAATAAGAAGAGCCATATTTCCTTAGCCCTATCTACGTTTTGTAATACACGGGAAATGGCAAACAAGAATCTCTGACACTACAAGACTAAACCTGACCATGAAGGATGATTATGAGGTGAACAAATAAACTTAAATAAATAAACTTAACAAATAAACTTACATAAACTGCAGTGGCGTTGGATGTTTGGCTCAAACCATGATTTAGGGAAAGCTGTGATTGTTCGTTAGCAGAAAATTAGTAGTGGATTCCTGCAGGCAATAACGAAAAGATAAATAACGATAACGAAAGCCAATAATTCTAAGTATTCTCGTTCATACTACTGGCACTGTTGAAACCTGCATAAAAAATTGTTTCAAAAGATGAGAACACTGGGCGAAAATAAGAGTGAAACAACACGGAAGAGGCGGCAAAGAGAAAAGTGTGAGAGAGGAAGTGAGAGATGGGGGGGTGAAACAGGAATGGGGGGAAGGGGGGGTCAGTAAAGCCTGATATAGAGTCCACACAGCTGACGGCTCCTGAGAGAGAGAGAGAGAGAGAGAGAGAGAGAGAGAGAGAGCACAGAATTTATTGAGCTGCCGGAAGAAGAGGGTTTATTAATTTCAGAATATCGGTCTTAACCTCTTCAGAACAAGGACATGTACGTATTCCTTTCGCTCACCCACCTACCCTCACCGTGACCTCACCCTTCCATCTTACGAACTTCTTAAGACTGTCTACACCACTGTATCGATTCAATTTTTTTTCCTAGATTGAACAAGATATGGAGGTAATAACACGTAGCACAAAATGACCTGGTTTCCCAAGTTCATACACCTATTCTCTAAATTCTGACTTGACCTACCTTGACCTGCCTTGGCCAATCTTGACCTACCTTACCTATGCTACATATGCCCGTCGTGTGGTCAGTGTGGTGGCGTGTCCCTGTGATCTTCCTCACTTCCACCACAATACAGCCCAATATTTCCACCCACACAACCCTGCAATAACAACCACACCCTCTACCACCACTATCTCTCTCTCTCTCTCTCTCTCCCAGCACAGTATCTGCGAGGGTAAAACTACAGTAATGAAAGTCTACGGCCGATTAAACCCAGATTTCAATTAATGGACTTGCTTTTTTTTTTTTTTTTTTTTTTTTTTTTTTTCCCTCGAACTTTTACACTATTTTTGAGTCTGCCTTCCAGTCCGCTTCGATTTTTTTTCTTTTCTTTTTTCTTTGTACTGTACTTTTCTTTTATTTTGCGCTACGATAACACCAACTTATTCTGGCTTCCCGTAAACGGCTTTATTAGAGAGAGAGAGAGAGAGAGAGAGAGAGAGAGAGAAGATGATGTGTATTGTTATTTATCTGACGTTATCTAGAATAAATTACCTAACAGAGACGAAAAAGATAATAATGAACTCATCTCTCTCTCTCTCTCTCTCTCTCTCTCTCTCTCTCTCTATTATCTTCTACTCCTTCACCTTTCTTTCTTTCCACCTCACATTCTCTCCTTCCCTCTTAAATTTACCATTCCTTTATTTCCTCTCCCATTTTTTCTCTTTTCTTACATATTCCATTTTCTTTATATTTTCTTTCACCACATCCTTGTCACTTTCATTTTTTCTCTTTCTCACTTCTCCCTGCCACATACTGCATCTTCCTTCCTTCCAACATCTTCCTTTTTTCCTTCATTCCTTCTTCCTTTTTACTCCTCCAACACTTTTATTTCCTCTTATTTCCTTCCTACTATCTTCCCCCTCCTCCTCCTCCCTCACAGTAATCCTCTTCCTCGTCCTCCTTGTCTTAGTCTTCCTCTTCCTCCTCCATATGACGCAGTAGTTTAAGAGACAGTGGTGAGGGTGAGAGAGGTATATTTCTTGGCCACACTCACAAAGTTATTGCAGCAAAGGCGAGGAGGAGGAGGAGGAGGTGGAAAGAAGGAAGACAGGTGGGGATGAGCAGGAGCGAGGAAGTACAAGTGCGAGTAGGGAAGGAAGGAAGAGGAAATGGAGGAAGGGGAGAGGGAAGGAGGAGGAAGAGGAAAGAGGGAACACAGGCGAGGACTAGCAGGAGGGAGGAAGTAAAAGAGGGAGGAGGGAAGGAAGGTGGAGAAACGGGAGGAAGGGGAGGAGGAGGTGGAGGAGGAGAGGAAAGAGGGACGACAGGCGAGGCCGAACAGCAGGGAGGAAGTAAAGGAGGAAGAAGGGGAGAAAGGAGGTGGAGAGAGGGAGGATGGGGAGAAGGAAGGAGGAGGGCGAGAGGAAAGAGGGAAAACAGGTAAGCAAAGGAAACGGAATGAGAAAGGAAGAAAACTTACAAGAGAGAAGGTAAAAAATGCAAAGATAATGGGCTGGGCTGAAAAGAAAACGGGAAAACATTCAATGGGTGACTGAAGGTTATTATTAATGTTTTCACCCAAAGATGTCCTTGGCCTTTTCAACCCAACGACGCCTTTCCAAACTTACTCTTGCTGCCACAAAACCATTTTCAACATTGCAAGGACCCTGTGTTGTGGAAGAGACCATGCAGGCTGTACATATTTCTTGGAGTTATAAAAAAAAAAAAAAGGTAGGCAATAAGAAAAATATGTTAATGACGTCCAAGCATGGATAAAAAAATTGAAGAATACGTCATTGGAGTGAAGTGGTTAAAGGCGTCAAGGTGTTGATTAAAAAATGGTGATGGAAAAGGTGTTGACTGTGACAGGTGAGAGATGGTGATGTACTAAGGACGGAACGAGAGAGGGAATTAGTGTTTGGTCTCTTTCTCTCTCTCTCTCTCTCTCTCTCTCATCGTGACTGCTGAGGTAATTAAGGTTTATAATCCCCATGTGAGGGATCTACAGGGACAAAATTAATCCTCCCTCCCTGCTGACCTTCCCTCCCTTCTGTATCCCCCTCCTGCCTCACCTTTGCCTCCAATTCCTCCTCCTGCCTCCCCTCTGCTTCCCCCTCCCCTTCCTGGCTCACCTCTGCTTCCCCCTCCCCCCTCCTGCCTCATCTCTGCTTCCCCCTCCCCCCTCCTGCCCCACCTCTGCTTTTCCCTTCTCCTCCTGTCTCACCTCTGCTTCCTCCTTCCTCCTCCTGCCTCATCTCTGCTTCCCCCTTCCTCCTCCTGTTTCACCTCTGCTTCCCCCTTCTCCTCCTGCATCACCTCTGACTCCCCTACCCCTCCTGCCTCAACTCTGCTTCCCTCTTCCTCCTATCTGCCTCCCTTCCCCCTCCTGCCTCAACTCTTCTTCCCCCTACCCCATCCTGGCTCCCCTCTGCTTCCCCCTCCCCCCCTCCTACCTCCCCCTCCCCACCTGCTTCTATTCATACCTAATTTCCTGCTCTTTCTGTTCCCAGCTTTGATCTGTAACTTTTCCGCGTTTCTATTCCGTCTGTGTTCCGAAGACTCTCTCTCTCTCTCTCTCTCTCTCTCTCTCTCTCTCTCCATTTTCTTTCTTATCCTTGTTTTTCACGTATAATTACCGTATGTCACTTGTAACCCCCCTATAACAAATAACTTCGAAGGGACTACAAGGCCTTTGCTGTCTGCTTCCCTTGTACTCCTTTGTATTCCTTTGTACTCCTCCTCAGTAACATATCTTCCCACACATCATTATCTCAGGCAATTACTTCTTCCACTTCCATCCCTACTTTCTCTCCTTTCTCCACACCTCTCTACCTCCTCGCTCCTTTCTCCTCACACCCTCTACCTCCTCTCTCCTTTCTCCTCACACCCTCTACCTCCTCTCTCCTTTCTCCACACTCTACCTCCTTTCCTCTTTCTCCACACTCTCTCTACCTCCTCTCTCCTTTCTCCTCACCCCCTCTACCTCCTCTCCCCTTACTCCTCGCCCTATCTTCCTCCTCCCGATAAGGCAAAAGTAAAGTTGATTTTTAGGGTAAGGTAAATTTTTTGAGGTGGGGGGGTGGGTGCAAGAAAAAACAAGAAAACAAGCAGAGTAGGTAAGTGGAGGGAAGGTACGAGTGACCTGTGTTTTCAGATCAGGGAAAACGTTTGCCTTTAGATAAAATGTTTTCAGAGGCATTCTCTCTCTCTCTCTCTCTCTCTCTCTCTCTCTCTTCTCCGTCTTTGGTTTTTGAAAATTTGGCTGAAGATTTAATTTTCAGTGTATGGTCACGGACACTGGCTTCACTTTCCGACGAAGAATCATGAATTTTTTCCATAATATATGAAAAGCGTCATGAGTTCAGAAGATCGGCTCATCGGGTTTCAGAAATCATCGCTCACTGTCTCACTGCTTATCGCTCAGTAGCCCAGTACTTATATCTGCAACTGTACACCTGTTTCCTTCTTTTCCACCTTTACCTGGGCAAAATTAGTGTTAATTTTCTGCGCCCAGGTTTATCAGTACCTGTCGGGCCCTCTCCACCACCCTAGTATATCCTGCAGAAAAAATATATGCCGTAAAAACCTTAATCTCTATTGGGGTAATCCTGCTGAGGTAAAAATATGCTTAGCAATTTTGTTCAGAGGGTCGTTGGGCGTGAGTGATGTAATGGTGATGGGGAGGGGAGGGCAGGAGGGACGAGGAGTACTGTGTAGGTGAAGGAAAAGTAGGACATGAAGGAGAGATCAGTGGAGGCAGGAGAGAAGATGGAGAAGTAGGGGAGGGAGGAGAGGAGGAGACAGAGAAGTAGGAGACGAACGAGAGGAGGAGACAGAGAAGGAGGGGACGAAGGGAGGACCAGAGGAGGGAAAAGAAGAGGAGCAGGAAAAGTGTGAAGTGATATTTCGGCTGAGAATAAAACAGAACACAAAGGTAATAACAGGAAGGAGCACCCAGGAACAGCAACGCCCGTGCCCTACAAACGGTCTAAGAAAAGGAACTGAAAATACTCTCTTCCATTTCGTTATATTCAAAATCCACCCCAGAAGCAACCCTTCCACCTTTAAACATGTGCAAAAACAACCCCCAACAATAACTAGCACAAAACCCACAAGTACATTATTACATTATGTACTTTACTTACAATGTACACCTCTCTCATCACCCTAATATGTTTACTCTTTCATTTCTCCTTTGCTAGTACTATTACTTCCTCCTGTGAGACATACTGTACATCACGACACAGTATAATCGCTTTGCATGCCACCCACGCTATGCCTCAACACTACAAGAGAATTTTAATATGTCTTGCAGTGTCTATATACTTCCATCAGTCCAAGCCATTATGCATGATCCAATACGCGCAGAATATCAATATTGTATGGTTAGTGATTCGTCCAACTATCAATCATTTATAACTAATAACCTAGTGTAATGAGCCAGTGTTTGGGTGAGTGATGCGGTGTAATGAGGTGGTAATGAAGGTGAGCCAGTGTTGCCCTGCCATACATCACAGGTGAGGCTGAGTAAAAATGGCCGTGTGATGAAGTGATGGATGGAGGGAGGGCAGCGTGAAGCGGCCACATCTGGATTTAATAGCCCACCACCTGGCCATTACCACCGATAAAAAATGAATAAATAAATAAATAAATAAATAAATAAATTGGCTGTGTGTATAGGGTGGTGTATGACTGGAGTGGATGAATGAGTAAACACACACACACACACACACACACACACACACACACACACACACACACACACACACACGGCACAATGATAGATAAATACAGGTGGTGGTGGTGAGGGTACATCATCACATCATGTCATCACACCATCACTCCACACCCCCCTCCCATCCCTCCCCCCATAACACCAGGTATTATCAGGTATTATCCTCTTTAGTGGTATACTCAGGGCCTGTGCATACTCTGGCTTAATTTTGGTGGCTTTACTTGTGTGTGTGTGTGTGTGTGTGTGTGTGTGTGTGTGTGTGTGTGTGTGTGTGTGTGTTTTGTGGGCGTGCAGGGTAGGATATAGCCTAAATGGCTGACAGTGAGGAAAGGATAATTTGTAAGCTGGGGAGACTTTATTACTCGCATCTATCAACCAATCAGAAAATAATAAGGAAAGGAAAGGAAAGGAAAAATTCAGCTGAAAATGTAAAGAAGTGGGTGAATACTGACACACACACACACACACACACACACACACACACACACACACACACACACACAAGCAGCTGGAGGTCACTGGCATAAATCTATATTGCATTTCCACCAACACACTGAGGCAGCAACATGATAGTCAGTGTCATTGTATGTTGATGAGGAATGAATAATGAAGCAGGCTGTTTCGTAAAGGTTAATGGGACTGGATATTACATTACACACACCTGAAACCATCACACAACACCTGTCACATAAAACCCTAATAAGCATCACAGAAAACAAACAATTTATGGTCTGTAGATACGAATATTTAACTCTACCTCAAAAACATCATTTATTTACTGATAATAATTTCCAATGTGATTAAAACCAGTCCTTTCAAAATCCGAAAACACTCCTATTGAGAACATTAAGACTACAAGCAAGGTTTTCAATCCCTAAATTCACCAATGCCACAAGCAGAATTAGAAAAAATAATTGTGTATGTCTTGCAAATGATTTTACAAACGTTACGCGCAAGATCAAGTAAGAGACCCTAAACACCGAAAAACTAAGTAAAAAGGAAGGAAAATGAACAGATGGGAGGAAATGAAAATAGCGCAAGATGTGAAAATTAATAAGAATAAACTGAACGTGGCAAAAGATTGACCAATATATCAATACCGAAACTGATACTGATACTGATACATTGGAGAAAGTGAAAAAGAATAAGAAGGACAAGGGAACAGTAACAAAGGAAAGAAGTGGTCACCAAAAATCAGAGCAAGTAAAGATCATTCGATAACGTCGAAAATGAAATGGGACGAAAGAAAGGATTTGCGAAGAAGAGAGGAGAGTAGAAGAAAAGGAGGAGGAGAGAGGAAAGAAATGGGACGAAAGAAAGGATTTGCGAAGAAGAGAGGAGAGTAGAAGAAAAGGAGGAGGAGAGAGGAGGTGAAAAAGGCGTGCGGGTAATGGATGAAGTGGACAGGTGAAGAAGGCAGGGCGGGGACACCTGAATTATAAAGAGAGGGAGGAAAAGAAATACGAGGGTGGAAGAAGGAAGAACAGGGAGGAGGAAGAATGAGGAGGACATGTGTTACGATAAAAATAGCGACAGGCCAAATCATCTTCCTGAATGCTATACACGTGAGTCATACCTGGTGTGTCCTGTATGTGTCTCGGTGTTTAATAAAGTACACAGAGGATTATCACACCACCGTCCATACCAGC
The DNA here is from genome assembly GCF_032717465.1 of Coenobita brevimanus. NCBI lineage: Eukaryota > Metazoa > Arthropoda > Malacostraca > Decapoda > Coenobitidae > Coenobita > Coenobita brevimanus. Next base: position 20,439,014 of record NC_136995.1, on the reverse strand, counting down.
GTGAAGCCATGTCAAACTGTCAGTATTACAAACCATATGACAGGACAGGTATGACAGCTGACGTGACGTGATGTGACAGCTGGGTAATGCAGCTGTCACGAGAGCTGTTTGGATTATATGCCGTAATGTGCATCCAAGGCTGCCATAATGAGAGAATGCACGTCTGACCCACCAATATCCCTGTCAACGCTGGTGAGGGTTCTCATGTTTGTGTTCTGCTTTTCATTTCTTCCATATCCAACCCACCTAATTCATAGTCATGGAAATAATAATAATAATAATAATAATAATAATAATAATAATAATAATATTATTATTATTATGATGATGATGATGATGATAGTGACGATGATGATGATGATGATAGTGACGATGATGATGATGATGATAATGACAGAAGAAAAAGTACAAGAAGATGAAGAAGAAGAAGAAGAAGATGATGATGATGATGATGATGATAGTGATGACGATGATGAAATGGTATGATGCTGGCCGCGGTACTCAAAGCAGGATAAAGCATAATCAACCAATATATTCACAGAAAATAATACTAAACATTAAATAATACGCTTAAAAAACATCATCACCTCCTGGGGCCAAACTCACCCCCAATGGCAGGGGTCACTGAGTAGGTCGTTCTTCCCACACGTGTGCTGTTTGACCTGTGTGACCTATGACCTGCGATGACCAAGACTAGGGCTAGGGGTGACCCAGGTGGGACCCGGCGCAGTACAGTGTTAAGGCACAAGATTATAGATAAGAATGAGTATGAAATGGAGGGATAGAGTGGAGAGCATATGAAGGAGGGAGTGTGAGCTGGAGGGAAGACAGTGAAATGGTGGCGGACAGGGCGACTTGGAGGCGATTTGTTTGTGACCACCCCTTACGGGAGTAAGGCGTCTGGCAATAGATATATTTATTAACACTACCGGGATCCAAAATTGACTCTCACCTGGATATACCGTAATTAATTGGTGTTGGCAGGAATAACTATCTCGGCCATTATAAGGTTAATAAAAGTTAATTAAAAAGGACATTGTCAAGTACAATCTCCCTGTCGTTAATCTATGAACTATTCTTTTTTTAATAGTTCTCCCACTGCTGCTATACCGGCATTATTATTTTTACACCTGAGCGTGCGATAGTCCCCCGCGTATAATATTTTGCTGTGTGTGTGTGTGTGTGTGTGTGTGTGTGTGTGTGTGTGTGTGTGTGTGTGTGTGTGTGTGTGTGTGTGTGTGTGTGTGTGTGTGTGTGTGTGTGTGTGTGTGTGTGTGTGTGTGTGTGTGCGTGCGTGCGTGCGTGCGTGCGTGCGTGCGTGTGTGTGTGTGTGTGTGTGTGTGTGTGTGTGTGTGTGTGTGTGTGTGTGTGTGTGTGTGTGTGTGTGTGTGTGTGTGTGTGCAGGGTGGGTCAAAGGCATACACCAAGAAGGCCAAGACACAGTGTGACGGTGTGGTGTGGTGTGGTGTGGTGTGGTGTGGTGTGGTGTGGTATGGCTGGCGTCAGATAACCTTATTTACTTTTGGTCAATCAGTTCCTCTGTGACCCTTAATCAACTCAGGCTGGTTTGTGTCTCGCCCTGACTCTTCTCCTCCCCCACCCCTGCCCTCACACACACACACACACACACACACACACACACACACACACATTCCTCAGTCACTGCTGGTCCCTCCTTTACTGTCCTAAGCTCCTCCTTTCCTCTTTTCAATGCAGGTTTATTTCTTTCGTGATATTTTCCCCTCGAACGCATTTCTCTGTTACCATAGGCCCTACATATGTTTGGATTCTCTCTCTCTCTCTCTCTCTCTCTCTCTCTCTCTCTCTCAGACATGCAACTTAGGTAATGCCATACTGATTATCGTCTCGTTTAATTAACTTCTCCTACCTCTTCATGCCTTCCTATATTGCTCCCCTCTTTCTCTTCTCTTGCTTTCCTTCCTCCCCACCTTCTCGTCTCCCTTCCCCTCCCTCTCTCCTTCTCGTCTCCCCCTCCCACCTCCCTCCCTCTCACCTAACACCTCGAAACCACACCTGTTGCACATTTATCCATATCAATCATTCTCATGCAAACTGTTTTTCCTCTTCGTTTTCTCCTCGCACGCCTCCTCAACCCTTCTTATTTTCTCCCTTTTCATTTACTTTCATTACGTTTTTCTCACCTATTTTTCTCTTTAACTACATTCCAGCTTCTCTTGGTTCTCATTACTCTTGTTTTCACTACATATCTTCCCTTTTCTTCATCTCCCATTTGATATATTCTTTGTATAATGAGTTTTTTTTTTTCTCATGTATTTTTCTCTTTATATACATTTTCAGCCTCTCTTGCTTCTCATTACTCTTGTTTTCACTATATCTCTTCCTTCTCTTCATCTATCATCTGGTATATTCTTTTTGTGATCCGGGAGCCTCTCTGTCGTCCAATGCCCACACGCAAATCTCCTTAGCATGATTTCTCTTCATGAAAAAAAAATTGCCTTTAGAAAAACTATATCGTCTGACTAGAAAACTGAAAACAAATCGCCTGACTAGAAAACTGAAAATAAATCGCCTGACTAGGAAACTGAAAATAAATCGCCTGACTAGAAAACTGAAAATAAATCGCCTGACTAGAAAACTCAACATAATTCCCTGACTAGAAAACTCGAAATAAATCGTCTGACTAGAAAGCTAAAAAACAATCGTGAGTAAAAAACTGAAAATCGTCTAACTAGAAAACTTAAATCGTCTGCCTAGAAAACTGAAAACAAATCGTCTGACTATATACCATTAAAAAAAAAAAACTTACAGCAGGTGTTCGAGGAAAAACACTCAGGTGAACACTACAGTACACCCAGTAAGGCTCTATGCACACCCCCACTGTACACTCTCAATTACATTGACTGAACACCACGCCAACCATTTGTGCATTTGTGTACACTTTGATGAATGGCTATTGAGTTCTATTTATTGAATATGAATAAATAAACACGAGTAAAACGATATAATAATGCTTAAAAAAAACATGAACGTAGGTAATTTGATTCACATACAATACACTCCTAATTACCCTCTCTCTCTCTCTCTCTCTCTCTCTCTCTCTCTCTCACACACACACACACACACACACAGCCGGGCGTTAAACATATCAGGCCAAAAACACCATCGACTAGGCTGCTAACGAGAGAGTCGCTGAAAATTAGCACATCCGGAGCGACTGACAATCAGGGACGTGACGCTGTGTGTGCTAATTTGCCAGGCCTCGTTAACAATTGTCGCTGGTTAATCTCTCTCTCTCTCTCTCTCCTTTATTCTCCCGTCCTTCCTTCACTTACATCCCCTCCCAACCCTTCCTTCCCTCTTCTGCTTTCTTCCTAAACTCCTTCTCTCCTTCCCGCTGCTCCCCTCTTTCTTCCTTCCACTATTTGCCTTCTTATCTCCACATTCCCCTTTCTTCCTTCCTTCCTTCCTTCTCCAGCATCTCTCCCTCTTTCTCCCACCCTCTTCCTCCTCCTGTTATTCCATTTCCTCGTCCCCTCCTCTTCCTTCCACCCCCGTCTCCTATCTAGGCTGTTTGTGCCATAAAATGTACCATAGGGCCTATATATGTCTGGACTCCATTTGCTCTCTCTCTCTCTCTCTCTCTCACACACACACACACACACACACACACACACACACACACACAACCAGAGAGACAGACAGACAGACAGACAGACAGACAGACAGATAGACAGACAGAGTACCAATATTCATGCATATACTGTATCGGCCAGCTGACATACGCCTGACAATGACTGCAATCTCTTTAATACACGCGGAGACAGAGTTTTAAGGATCATGAAGGAGGGGCAATGGATCCATATGGCTGAGGTAGAAACAAAAAGAAAAAAAGAAAATTAAAGATAAAGAAAGTGTGGAGGTGAGGCGAGTGGGGGTAGGGGGGGATGATGAGAGGGAGGACAGAGGTGGAGGGGGCAGGGGGGTAGGTGGGAAGGGGGCATGGAGGGGGTAGTGGAGGGGGATGAAGTGCGTGAGGTATTAGCCTTTTATCTGGCCATCCAAACTTTGACTCCAGGCTTCCTCCAGCTCACTAGCAGATACCACGGCCACGGCAAGGAGAGGAGAGGAGAGGAGAGGAGAGGACAGGGGAGAAGAGAAGAGCTAAGAAGAGGAGAGAAGAGAAACTGAAAATATGGGAAGAGAATGGGAAGAAAAAAAAAAGAAGGAAAGAAGACAGTAAAAATCAAAAAGAAAAGAAGGAAAGAAGACAGTAAAAATCAAAAAGAAAAGAAGGAAAGAAGACAGTAAATATCAAAGAGAGAAAGAAGAAAAACAGGAAAGTAAAAATCAAAGAAAAAAGAAGAAAAAACTAAAATTAATAAGAAAACACGAAAAGAGAGATCAGGGAAGTGAAATGGCAGGGGACAGGATGATATGAAGGCGATCTGTTTGTGGCAACCCCTTAGGGGATTAAGGCGTCTGGCAATGGATAGATAGATAGAAAAGAAAGATAAAAAAATAAGCTGAAAAATAACAGTAGCACAACAAGGAGAGATGGAAAATGAAGGGAAGAAAAAGAGAAAGTATAAATTAATGACAAAACAGGAACAAAAAATAAAAATGAAGCTGCAAACACAAAACAAAAAAAGAAATAGAGCAGGGAACCAAAATTTTAAGCCGAGTTTAAGATGTATAATAAGAAAGAGGTGTGGGGGCATTAATTTAAGAGTTGACAGAGAACGTATGAATGGTAGATTTTAAGAAGGTGACGATGGGAAGAATCTGTAAAGAATAACAGGTAGAAATAAATGAAAGTAATAAAGATGACACAATGGCTATCTTGCGTTGGAAAAGTCTGATATCACAACTCACAATGAATAGCAGGTCGTAACTATACTCTTATTACTCTAACTTGGCCTAAAACTGCCATCTCTCCATCTTGAATGCTGAGTTGTAACAATAAAGACCAGAATATGATGCCAGTCACGAAGAAGTGCTATGGAAAGGGTCGCCTAAAATTGCCTTCTCTCCATCTTGAATGCTGAGATGTAACAATAAAGACTAGCATATGATGCCAATCACGAAGAAGTGCTATGGAAAGGGTGTTGAGCCGTAGAATTGTCTCGGTCATTGAGCTATATGATATAAGCTACAAAAGGACGAAAATCTGGGCCAAGGTGAAAAAACTATGATGCTTCTATTTCTTGGATGGACAAGAATAGGAGGTACAGAATATTCCATTATGCCTTATCCCCCTAGGAAAAAAAAAAAATCTTAGCTATGACAGGTAAATGATCGCAAGTTTGAGCATTCGGATCTTGCTTAGTATCGATTAATTATAGCGAATATAAAACTAATGTTAAGAAGCTGAGAATAACAGTGGGAATGACTGGTTAAATCTGACGCATTATAAGCCTTTACAAGATATATATTTAGCCAGGGACTTGTTAACCTGTACTTCTCTAACCTCGCCTGAATATCGCCCTTCATTACTTTGGTGGATCTGAAAGTTAGACCCATAAGAAAGTTTTAACGAGGCGAAGTTAATGGTGATCTCAGAGATGAAGATATATATGCATACTTTTCCGCTCTTCCTCTTTAATGAACTCCGCAGCTGACAAAAAGAAAAGGAAGAAAGAAAAATAACTCTCTTGATATCCGAATTTTGACACCTTTAGTAAATGCATAGCTATCACTCGATCTATGTCCATCTATCTATCTAACAACCGATCGATCTATCAGCCTACTTATCTATCTGTACTTTTATATACTACCAGATTTCCAATGCCACACTTCATCCAAGGTGTTAGTGACAGAAAAAAAAAAAAATCAGCATATTTTCCCACTAACTTAATTTCCATTCCTTTACCTTCTCTCTCGATACCATCTCCTATTTTAATCTCAGTCTTCCTTTATCAATAACTAGCAAAACCCTGAACCCCACTGTATATATATCACTCAATGACCAAATCACCCCCTGCAATCACTACTTCTATTCCCACAATGCCCTTCCATCACTTCCAAACGTGACCACTCTGCATTCCACACTCTCTACCAATACTAAACTTGTTGCCTTTTCATTCCCCCCCCCCCCCCCAAAAAAAAAAAAAAAAAAAAAAAACAGCAATCCATTACACTATCTGGTAAATCACATCACGTTAATTCATGACTCACTTACCCACCACTCAGCTTCACCTCCACTGGCTCTCACTCAGCCTGCCCATTACTCAGCCTTTTTTATATTATCTCGCACTCACAACTCACACACAGCCAAGATTTCAGGGTTCACTTAGGACTCCCCCCCCCCTCTCTCTCTCTCACACACACACACACACACACACACACACACACACACACAACATTCACAATTTATTTTCAGTGACTTATTACCTGCACCCTTTTCTGTCGTTCATCTCTCTTTGATCTCAATAATCCAGCACTGTCCTAGCTTTTTTATGACCATTTGCTCTACCTCTGCTTTCCAGTGCTCTAATATCAACTAATTATTCCCTACGCTCTATCTCCTTCACATACATTACAATCGGAAGTCGAAATTTTTATTCTGCTTCAAAAACTCATGGTCAGAAGAGAATTAAATTGTCAAAAACATGAATAAATAAGCAAATAATAATCTAGACTCCTGAAACCGATGGGAAGAGTAGAATGAAAAAGTGAACAGTGAAAGGAAAGGAAAATAAAAATGTGAACGAGGAGATGACAGAATAAAGCTGAGGAACAGCAATAAAGAGAATATGGAGAGATATGGTGAAATGAAGAGAAATTCGGGGTGAGGGAAAGGGAAGGAAATGACATGAAATGTAAAGTAAAAACAACGACGAGAACTGGAGAGAGAGAGAGAGAGAGAGAGAGAGAGAGAGAGAGAGAGAGAGAGAGAGAGAGAGAGAGAGAGAGAGAGAGAGAGAGAAGCCAGCATTTAATTAGCAAGATTAAAATGGCTCTCCTCATTAGCGAGTACCAGGTGAACTTACACCTTTATAAATCCCATTCTGCTGCCCCTGCTTCCATTTTGCCTGCTGCCTGTTTGTTCCCTACTCATTAACAACGGTACAAGTGGTGCAAGGTTCAATGTACACCTCTCTCTCTCTCTCTCTCTCTCTCTCTCTCTCTCTCTCTCTCTAACAACCAGGGGCTTCAGGATGAAAGTCGTCTCTCTCACCTGTCTCCACTCCGCTTTATTGGATGCTAGCTTATCCCATCCTATCCCTTCACATCTATCCATTGTATCCCTGCATCTGGCGCTGGAGAGGGACGCCTTCCCGTGGTGGCACCGATATAACCCAATGAATCCTCTTTCTGGTTATACAAAAGTCCCTCATTTCCCTCCCTACCTCTGAAAGGAGGACGGTGGATAGCTGGAGAAGGACAACATTCAGCCTACAGTCCACCGAGTTCACTACTACTACTACTACTACTACTACAACTACTAATGCCACTACTACTACTATTACTACTAGCCACTTCTTCCTCACACTCCACATCCCTCCACCCCACCCTTCCTGAGCGCCAAGACACTCCACGACTCAGAGTCTAAATACTGTAAGTTGTTTCTACCTTGACTTGGCTTCCCCTCAGCCCCCTTCACACACCTGGCTGTTTACCTCTCATTAGACAGGATTGGATTACCTGAAACTGCAGCTTCCTTCATGCCGTGTGTGGGGGAGGGGAGGACATGAGCAGCGGGGAGTTAATGGGGAGAAAGAGTGGGTGAAAGGAAAAGGTAGAGATAGAGGAAGGGAATAATTTACTGATTGATGATAATAACCCTGAAGTCGTATCAACAATAAACTCGTTGATACACACACACACACACACACACACACACATACATACAAGCAGAAACGAAGGTAGTTCTAGCGTCACCTGCCTCTCATACAACGAAGCAGTTTCCATCACAAGTAATATAGGACGGGTTGACTGCCTTGCTACACAAATACACTGGATGGGGTTTCATGCCTCCAACTTCCGCCTCTTTTCGTAATTTTTTTTCCATACAAGAATTTTCTTCTATGCAAGGAAGAAGGAACCAAAGGCCAGGAGCCCGCAAACCGTTCCTTCCAAGAAAAAAAAAAAAAAAACATAAAGCCATTTTCAAGATCCGTTTATTTCTTGCCTGAGCTCACTATAATATAGATAGTTTCCTGCATTAATAATATTACATGGCAATACCCAAACTTCAACCTACAGCTGTTCAAGTCCAACTGTTACTGATATGAATGGAGGACGCCAGTAATCTAGTGCATGGATTATCTTTTTTTTATTCATTTGCTTTTCCTTCCACTGTTCTGTTAGTTTAAAAAAATGAAAAAAACAGAGGCCGAGCGGCACAAACACAAGAGAGCTGAGGTGGCCAGTCTGTCAGCAATCAGTCAAGTGTCAGGACTAACGTTTGGCCCATCAGTAAAACATGTCACACACTACACCTGTCCAATTACCTGAAGAACGCCTGTCCAATTACCTGAAGAATATCGCCTGGGGGTAATAAAAATCGTCCTAGTTGTGGAAAGGTCAGAACGAGTGGTCTTTCCTAATCTAAGTAAGATCGTCTGGAATAATAATAATTATAATAATAATAATAATAATAATAATAATAATAATAAGGGACATCATTGCACTGAAAAAGATATGTGAAGCTGCTCTTGATTTTTTTTTTTTCGTGGAGTGAACAACACGAATTTCTGGCCTTTGGTTCCTTCTTCCTTGAATAAAAAAAAATAAAAATAAAAAAAAGACCACTGATGCTTGTGCCGCTTCCTGGTCTAACATTCCCAGCTGTCAATCACCCACAACTTCCAGCATTTACGAGAAGCTCTGCCACTGACAAAGCACAGGGAACCACAGTTCTCTATTATCTCTTCAGCTTCAATACCAGCGTGACCATCAAATCCCAATCTGATCCTCACCTTGAATGTCAACCTGTCCAACAATACCCCCGAAAAAGAAAACGTAAAAAAAAAAAAAAAATCAAAGAACCAGAAAATGGTCTATGTTCTAAAGATACCATTTGCTCTTTTCAGCTAGCCGTCACGCTGATTTTCTCCCTCTCTCTCTCTCTCTCTCTCTCTCTCTCTGTGAGAGAGAGAGAGTTTACTGCTCCTCTACGGGCTCCATCGACACGCCATAACACAAACTCACTATACTCCTTTTACTCTAACTTGGCCTAAAACTGCCTCCTCTCCGTCTTGAATGCTGAACTATAACAGAGGATTAACACTAGAAAATAATGCTAGTCACAAAGAAGTGCTAAAGGATGCAGAGCCCGTGCATTCTCTTATCCTGCCACCGACCTTTGTGAAATAAGCTGAAAAAAAAAAAAATCTGGACCAAAATAAGGATAAATAGCATAATATCACAACACCAGGTATGAATCAGATATCCCTGGTTTATCCTAACATATATGAAGAGGGTCCAAGTCGGGCTAAAACTGTTCTGTCTTGCCAATAAACACTTCTATGCGTGTGAATGATTTTGTAAATATGATGAACATTTTAGTCCTCAAGTGAAATTATTCCGAATACCTGACGATAGTGTTGTAGAGTTAATGCTTTTAGAGGATTTTTTTTTATATTATTGTCTTTTTTCGACCACTAAACTATTTTCTTTAGCTTATCTTAACCTCTCGAAAAGAAGGAGTGAAGGATATACAAAAGAGGAAAGTTGGGTGGACGTGTGGTTGAGGTGGAGGTCGAGTGTATGAAAATATAAAAGAATGAACACAGTACAACAAAACGGCAGGGAACAGATGGAGTGGGGTGAGGAAGGCAGGGAGGGAGGCAAGCAGAGGGGAAAGGGGAGGGGGAAGCAGCTGGGTGGGAAAGGGGAGGGGGAGGCAGCTGGGGGGAAAAGGGAGGGGGAGGCAGCTTGGGGGGGAAGGGGAGGGAAAGGAAAGGGGAGGGTAGTTAGTGCAAGAAGCTTCAACACGCTGCCACACCCTCACACACGCATACATCACATGTATGTACACACACACACACACACACACACACACACACAAAAGAGAAGCTCATTTATTTTGAAATACGGTAACAATTGTGCTCATATTACATGTCTCCTCACCCTATCCTCATTAAACTCTCTCTCTCTCTCTCTCTCTCTCTCTCTCTCTCGACCATACCTACCCCTCTCACTTAATCAGCGGGAAATGGCAGTGAAACAGGTGCTTAGGCCTTTTTTGTTCCCCTATTCCTCTCCCCCTCTCATTCCTTTCTGCAAATTGGACAAGGGGAGGGAGGGAGGGAGGGAGAGATGGCAGGTAGGTAGGCAAGTAGGTACTTAGGTAGGTAATAAAGGGGGATGGAGAGGGAGGTAACGAAAGTAGTAGGAACTGGAGGGACAGCATAAGACAGGGAGGAAAGGAAGGTAATTAAGGGAGCTGATGGAGCACTTTCCGCCCCTCCACATCCCATGGGGGGTGGGGGCACAAGAGCTGGCTGGGCAGGTGTCATTTAATGCACCTGTCTCGCACTGACCATCGGATTAAAACGGGGTTTTAAAAAGTTTCTGTAAAATTAATTCTGAAGCAACATAATTCTACGACGTACCAGTGTAAATGAAATTGTTACAGTACTTAGCAACAACAAAAATAAAAATACCGCAGGATTTACTGATATGACTGAAGTAACATGACACTAGACATGACCCAATACGACATGGCAGCACTGACATGAGGCAGCACTGGCGTGACATGACAAGATGACACTGACAAGATAGCACACACAGACAGTTATATACCCAAAACCGTACTTTTACTGATGGCCAAATAACTTAATAACTAATGACAACGGAAAAAGCGCACTTATGAGTGTTATTTGATAATTGTTGGAAAACCGAGTAATCTATCCATCCACCTATCGTCCGTGCAGATATCGATCTATCTGTACATTAGCGGTGGATCTATCTCGGGTGCAGTGCCGCTGGTAAATAAAACAAATCGGTCATCATCGCGTGACATATTCATTCGATGTGGCTTGCTAACGTGATGAAAATTGTCTCGCAATAGCTGGGAAGAATGAAACAAGGCGCTGTCCCATACTTCCTGGACTTAGGAAGGGGAGATGGGAGGGTGGTAAAGGTGGGTGGGAATAAAATCAGGTTAACTGGAGAGGCAGAGATATTCTATTGTGAAAAACTGGGGTGAAGGGAAGGAACTGGGGAGAGGGAACAGAGAGAAGGGTGGTGAGGAGCCTAAAATGTTGAAAGAAAAACAGGAAAGACGTGGGATAATGTCTTGTTCCTTCTCTCTCTCTCTCTCTCTCTCTCTCTTCTTTGCTATCCTTATCTCATTCTAGTAGTTCAGTTACTCTTCTAGGAGCTGCCTTGCATGGGCCAACCGGCCTACTGCAGTTATCCTCTCTTCTTATGTTCTTATGTTTCTCTCTCTCTCTCTCTCTCTCATCCTTGCTCACTTCCCCTCCTCCCTCCATCAGCCATCCCCTCAACACCTCTCATCCACTCGCTCTCCCTCTCCTTGTAACTCACACGCATATTTTTGTGTTTTCCATCCGTCCACTCCACTTTACCTGAAACTCCAGGTGAGACGGCTTCGTTAGTTCACTTTCTGGGTAGTGTCGGGTCAGGAGGGAGAGACTGACTGATTTTAATACTGTTTCCTACGAAGGCCAGCAAATATTTCCCGTGTGTGTGTGTGTGTGTGTGTGTGTGTGTGTGTGTGTGTGTGTGTGTGTGTGTGTGTGTGTGTGTGTGTCGTCGTCACCTTTTCTCTACTTTAGACATCAATTACCCCACCTGAATTTGATCACAGTTACTTGTCTCTTATTTGTTTTCACATTTCCCATTCCTTACCACCTCTCTCTCTCTCTCTCTCTCTCTCTCTCTCTCTCTCTCTCTCTCTCTCTCTCTCTCTCTCTCTCTTTACGCGTCACTTTAATAACCTTCTACTCCTTCATCTCCATCCACGTACCCCTGCTGTCTTCATCACCCCATGTCACTCTCTCCTCTTGGCCTCCCAGTAAAATCAGACTCAGGATGATTTTCATTAAGCCACTCTTTATCATACTTCACAAACTCTTTAATGCACCACACTCTCTACCACTACCATTCTCTGTCTGCCTTAGCAACACACCCTACCCTCTCTCCACCATCACCATCAAGATCATCCAGACCTCTTTTCCCACCTTAAAATGAGGTAAGGGAGGGTCCAGGGAACGAAAAAAAAAAAAAAAAAACTAATAGAAGTAACAATAGTCTACTGAATAATATGGACCTAACTTTCATTCACTCACCATTCAAGCCCTTGGAATCATGACTCCATATTTCCCATTATAATACATCCCTACCCAAATCACCAACACTTAGTCTCTATACACCCCTTATCTTACCATCACTTGCATCCCACCCCATTTTACACCCTTCACAACATTCCCTCTCTCTCTGCCCCCATCCACTGCCGACTTGCCCATCCTCATCCCCTCCCCACCACTCTATCTCCACCACCACACGCCCCCTATCTTAGCCTTACCTGCTCCTCCCACACTTACTATCACCCATCCCTACCCAACCACCTCCCCCAATCTCCACTACTCCCTACCATTGCTTCTCTCCACTGTGATCAATGTTCTGTTTATCTATGTATCTCATCTACTTCTCCATCTATCTATCTGTCTGATTAAATGCCCATCTCTATATCCATCTTCACCCCTTCATCTTTTTCCCCATTCCTCGCCATCCCCTACCCTATATTCTACCACCAACCCCTGCCTCCCCTGCCACTCTCACCCAGTACACCATTTTTGTCGTGTGGTCCATTAGCAAGCGTCCAGTCAGCTTCATGCAGCACAAACCATTCTTATTTACCATCGACAAAAACCAGGTAAGTCGCATCGCCATGAATTAATTAAGTCCAGCCACGTGTGACACTATCCAGTATTGTTGTTTCATCTGTATATCTTGTCTGGTTAACTAAAAAAGGACAAGTTTTATTGGCAGGATGTTTTTCTTATCATTTTGTAAGAAGATAAAGAGTACAATACTTATCCACTTCTGAGCACAGTAACAAAATACAATACCCATCCACTCTGTATGCACGATAAGAGAATACAATCAGTACTCACCGACTTTGTAATGCACGATAACAGATTACAATACCTATCCACTTTGTAAGCACAACAGAATACAACAACTATCTATCCTGCAAGCACGATAACAGAATACAATACCTATCCACTATATGCACGATAACAAAATACAATATCCATCCACTTTCTATGCACGCTAACAGAATACAGTACCACGTTCTCTACCCATATCCATCAAGGAAATCAATGAGGTAAGGGCAGGTGTACTTCTTCCAGTTATGGTGATTAATGAGTCTATCACCACTATCATCACAGCCTGCCTTCCCCCCTCCATCCCACCCTACCTAACCTCCTTCCCCCTCACTCGCCCCACCTCTCTCAAGGATAAGTAATAACAACACTCTTCACCTGCCATCTAAATTTAAGCAGGTATGTCAACAGAGCAGCTAATTCGACTGGTTCCATAAGGTTTTCACAGAGACAATCACAAACACAATCAATTCTCCTTCACCACTACTACCTCCACCCCCGTCACTGTAAAAAATGGTAGGTATAATTATCACAAACACAACCAATCAAACACAACCAATCACACACACAACCAAACCTACACAATCACAAACACAACCAATTCTCCTTCACCACTACTACCACCACCAACTTCACTGTAAAAAATACTATGTATAGTTACCATATTGTTTACGTGCGCACACACACACACACACACACACACACACACACACACACACAAATTTTTAAGTGTTTCAGATTTACTTTCCACGATCAGCAAATAATTTTTAAGGCTTTTGCAATTATTAACAACTCTAACAAAATTCACTATATTTCCATCATTATTTTTTCACCTGCATTAGCCCCTTCCGCACCGTGATACATATAATAATAATTTAATAACCTCAGGCCACATTCTGCACTGGATTTTGAAATGCATGTATTACGACAATGTGTGCTTGAAAATACTGAATATTTTTATGACCTCACCAGCGTGCATGCGGCCGCCCCCACGCCCTTCCCTAACCCCTCACTTGTGGCACGGCCCTTACCTGTGGATAGCCCATACCTGGGAGGTCACCTCATGCGGGCAGCCCCACGCAAGGACTACCCTCACCTGTGTATACGCTTATTAAAAACTAGTATTTCGAAACGCATTTATTATGGTCTTGATTAATGACTTGAAATACCTGAAGCCAACTGTACCTTATTGGAAGCAAATTTACTGTAAAACAAAGACCCCCCCCCCCTCTCAATATACATATCTCTATCACACGAGTATACGAAAACGAAGCTAATAAAGCACCATGCCATCACACACACACACACACACAGCTGACACCATCCTTCACCATCACCCACTACCATCACACACACCTAAAATTTAAAAAAAGGGTACACGCGATACTAATATACATACAAATGGAGCGTTGAAACGACTGCGATGATGAGAGTGGCATTTTGCTTATCAGAGAGAGAGAGAGAGAGAGTGTGTGTGTGTGTTCGTACCATACCCACAGGACGGTACATCTACGGTACATATATTACACTCCTTTTCTACTACCTGGGTGATGTCTTGTGTTCTGTTGGGACGGCTCAGTTAGCGTTATTCATGTCTAGCCTGCATCATTTCTTCATTTCCCTGCATCATTTATTCATTTCCCTGAACTATTCATTCACTTCCCAACATCACCTATTCATTTCCTACTCCCACTACCACATACTGCCACACCAACACACCCAGCCGCATTATTCATTTCCCTACAATTATTCATTCATTTCCCTGCATCACTTATTCATTTCCTACTCCCATTACCACATACTTTCACACCAACACACCCAGTCGTTTTATTCATTTCCCTGCATCATTTACTCATTTCCCTGCATCACCTATTCATTTCCTACTCCCGCTACCACATACTGCCAAACCAACACACCCAGCCGTTTTATTCATTTCCCTGCATTATTCATTCACTTCCCTGATCATTTATTCATTTCCCTGCAACATTTATTCATTCCCCTACATCATTTATTCATTTCCTACTCCCACTACCACATACAGCCACACCAACACACCCAGCCGTCCCCGGAACACAAAAGATACCCCCAAAAGAATTCCTGGTGCAGAGGTATTTACAGATCACCCTGTTTAGGTAGGTAATTTCCCTCTTCCGCAACACCTTTACCACTGCGATTTATTTTCCATTTTATACGAGCTACAACCATGGTATTTTATTTAACGTAGGACCTATACTAATAAAGGAGTATAATTAAAGCTATATCTAACTCCTCCAGTGCCAGCAAGTCTGTCTCAAGGTTAATATTACTGTCTTGGGAGAGTATGTTTTGGTTGTGAAAGTTTTACTACCGTACTACAAAGGATAGAACATTTTTATCTATCTATCTCTATCTATTGCCAGACGCCTTCATCCCGTAAGGGGTGGCCACAAACAAATCGCCTCCACGTAGCCCTGTCTCTCGCCATTTCAATGTCCTCCACCCAGCTCACCTCTCTCATATACCTCTCCACTCCATCCCTCCATCTCATCCTCGGCCTCCCTCTACCTCTCCCCCCTTTCCACCTCATTCACATACATTCTCCTCGTTAGTATCTCGTTCTCAATCCTCGCCACATGGCCAAACCACCTCAGTGCATTTCTCCTAATGCTTTCTATATAATCTATCTATCTATATACCTAGGCTGCTTCCCCCAAGGAAAGGGAGGTAGCCGAGACAGGACGACACACTCTCCATTTACTCATCCATTCAAACACATTCATTCGCATCTTAGCCTCAAAGGGAAGAACGGACAGATCCTCACCGCACCACACTGCACAAGGGTCAACTGCGCAATGCAATCAGTGACATCCGCAGCAGGGCCCGACAGCAGAACTGGTTTACCCCTGCCACATCATAACAGACCCATCCCCTTACCCGCATCTGACCTGACTAGCTGATCAGACCAAATGCGGGAGAATATCCCCTCAGGGCTGCGTCCTCACTTATTCATTCACAATTTCTCTCCATTTATTTCTGTCACACACAACCACTCTTCCTTGTTCAACAGACATCCCTCTCGCATCCAGCGCTCTCTTCACACTGTCCATCCATCCTATTCGTGGTCTTCCTCTCAGCCTTACACCTCTCACATCAGATCTAGTTATCTTTTTCACCAATCGCTCATTATCCATTCTCTCCATATGCCCAAACCATCGCAACACCCTCTGCTCAACTCTACCAACCATCTCCCGAACAACTCCAGTTCTCCTTCTCACTTCATCATTTCGCACTCGATCCATACGCGTCACTCCACACATACTCCTCAGACACCTCATCTCCATAACATTCAAATTTTTCCTCTCTGCCACACCTATATTCCATGTTTCAGTCCCATATAACGCAGTCGGTACCACAACACCCTCATACAGCCTTCTCTTTACATCCATTCTAAGCGAACGACATCTAAACACTTTTTTCATTCCTCCCAGCACCTTTCCTACTTCATTTATTCTAAACTTCACCTCTGCATCTATTCTTCCATCCACAGCAACATGTGACCCTAGATATTTAAAACGCTCTACCTCCTCAAGCAACTCGCCATTCAAAACTATATTCATCCCCCTACCATCTACCAACCTCGTACACTTCATCACTTTACTCATATTCTCATTTACTTTCAATTTCCTCCTTTCACACACCCTTCCAAACTCCACTACCAACTGTCTCAATCTCTCCTCTGAATCAGCCACCAGTGCAGTATCATCTGCAAACAGCAGTTGTTTCAGATTCCACTCTCCACCATCAACATTCACCAGACTCAGACCTCCACCTAAAACTCTTGCATTCACCTCCCTTACAACACCATCCATGTAAATATTAAACAACCAAGGCGACATCACACATCCCTGTCACAGCCCCACTCTCACGGGAAACCAATCACTCACAGCATTTCCCAATCTTACACACGCTCTACTATTTACATAAAAACTTTTCACCCCTTTTAATAACCTACCATCAAGTCCATACAATCTTAAAACAGTCCACAAAGCCTCCCTATCAATTCTATCATACGCTTTCTCTAAATCCATAAATGCCCAAAACACATCCTTGCCTGTCGCTAAATACTTTTCACACACTTGTCTCACAGCAAACACCTGATCCACGCATCCCCTCCCTCTCCTAAAGCCACACTGCTCATCACCAATCACTCCCTCTGTACCCTCTCTAACTCTCATAATTAACACTCTACTATACGCCTTACCTACAACACTCAACAGACTTATACCCCTAAAGCTAGTACATTCATACTTATCACCCTTGCCTTTATACAACGGGACCACACAAGCACTTGCCCAGTCAATTGGCACCATACCTTTCACAAAGCACACATTCAACAATCTTACTAACCAGTCAACAATAGTCACTCCGCCACCCTTCAGGCATTCCACAGCACACCCATCCATACCAGCAGCTTTCCCTGTTTTCATATCCTTTACTGCCTTCTCCACTTCCTCCTTCGTGATCAATGAATCATTCAATTCTCCCAACACATTTATTCCTTGCACCCTTCCATCCACCACAATCTCAGCCACCCTTTCCTCCTATACATTTAACAATCTTTCAAGATACTCTGCCCACCTCTTCCTTACTGCATCCATCTCAATTAACATCCTTCCATCCTCTGCTTTTACTCGTTCTTCCTTCCCATACTCTCCCTTTCGCACCCTTTTCACCTCCTTCCAAAACATTTTCTTATTCTGTTGAAAATTCTCTGTCAGCCGCCTACCCCACCTCTCATCTGCTGCCACTTTAGCATCACGCACAACCCTTCTCGCCCTATTCCTCTTTTCCTTATACCTTTCATATGACATCTCATCCTTCCTCTGCAGCCACACTTCATATGCACGTCTCTTCTCAGCCACAGCCATACTTACTTCCTCGCACCACCATTCACTTCCTTTTCTTACACCACCACCCACACGTCTCACACCACACACCTCTTCTGCATGCCCCACCACAGCACTCTTAAACAACTGCCATTCCTCCTCCACACTGCCATTTTCCCGATCTTTCACTGCGTTCCACTCATCTTTCAATTTCTCCTGATACTCTGTCTTTTTCTCTCTTTTATCCAACTCACTCACTTTCAAAACCTCCCTGCCACACCTAACCCTCCTAGCTCTCACCCATCTCTTACCTACTCTTAACTTTCCCTCCACTAGGTAGTGGTCAGACATACCTCCACCCTCCCCTCTCAGAACTCTCACATCCAACAATCTTCCTATTACATTCCTAGACGCAACCACATAGTCCATCAAAGCTCTGTCAACAACCCTTCCACCCTCCTGTCTCACCCATGTATACTTATAAATATCTTTCTTCTCAAACAACGTATTTCCAATCACCATCTCTCGCTCAACACACATCGCTATCATTCGTTCCCCATTTTCATTTCTTCCAGGCACACCATGCATACCAACTACGCCTTCAACTGCTACATTTCCCACTCTAGCATTCAGATCTCCCATCATTACCACATTCACATTTGCTCCAAAACTCTGCAGACACTCATCAACATCATTCCAGAAAGACTCCCTCTCTTCTTCATCCCTTTCACTACCAGGCCCATATGCACTCACAAACACCCACAACTCACGTTCAAATTTCGCTTTCACCCACATCAGTCTCGATGACACCTCCTTCCATTCAATCACACACTGCTGTACTATATAATCGCAAGTTGAAAATATTGTGATGATAAGGGAGAATATTTGGTTATCGTTCGTTCATTCGCTCATTCGCTCTGATTACACGAGTCGAACTTTGAATAGCGGCTCTCGACGCTGCTCGATCTCTAGCAGCTCTCTATTCTGTCTAAATGGCGGCTCTCCACGCTGCTCGATCTCTAGCAGCCTCTCTATTTGTCTAAATGGCGGCTCTCCACGCTGCTCGATCTCTGGCAGCCTCTCTATTCAGACCTTTATCCTTGAGGTCACACTCAATGACCTCACCCAAACCTTTTTCGGTCCGCCTCTCGCAACTCTACCCTCAACGTTTACACCTCGTTTTCGGAAATATTTAGAGAGAGAGAGAGAGAGAGAGAGAGAGAGAGAGAGAGAGAGTGGTGTATATGTAAGTTGGTTATTTCACTCCTACCCCTTCAAACAGAGGAAGTTTTTATACATTAACGAGGCAATTCAGTGTCCTAAGCTGACCACGAATATCTTGTCTCTCACTCTCTCTCTCCCCCTACCAAAATCATGCGTGATAACTATTCCTCCCTCCCCCAAAACTTTCACCACTGACGCTCTGTACAATCCTAAACCTGTACCATCATAATAAAGTTACCCCAGACTATTATCTTCACCT
Organism: Coenobita brevimanus; assembly: GCF_032717465.1. Taxonomy (NCBI): domain Eukaryota; kingdom Metazoa; phylum Arthropoda; class Malacostraca; order Decapoda; family Coenobitidae; genus Coenobita; species Coenobita brevimanus. Next base: position 20,419,602 of record NC_136995.1, on the reverse strand, counting down.
GGAAAAGTAAAGAGATAAACCCCCTCTGTATCAACCCTCAAAGACGATTGCGACAGCTTTACGATTTCCCTCTGGCTTCCGCTAAACGATATTCTTTTCGCCTCTCCCCCTCTCTCACTTCCTTCCCTCTCTCTCCTTCCTGTCTTCCTCCCTAGCCTATTTTTTCTCCTCTCCTCCTCTCTCCCTTCCTTCCGTCTCTCTCCTTCCTATCTTCCTCCTCATCCTATCATTTTCCCACTCTTCTTTCCCTTCCTTCCCTCTCTCTCTCTCTCTCTCTCTCTCTCTCTCTCTCTCTCTCTGGCAATTGTTGTTCTTCAATTACGGTGTATTGGTGAACACATAATCCTCTCACTGGATATAACTGATCAATACCGATTTTCAGACACACTATCCTACATCATTACATTTTCACGCATTCTATATGTCTTATTCTATCCATTCTCAATCTTTTTTTGTTATATATCTCTTTTTTCCTGTCCTTTTTGTTAAATTGTATATCTCTTTTCCTGTTCTTTTTTCTTTTTATTAATCTGTCCCCTTTTCTCTCCTTCCACGTTGTTATGGTATCATTGCTTCACGTATTAAATGCCTCTATATCGATTTCACCCTCGTCTAATCCACCCCTGTCATATTCCCGGCACACACACACACACACACACACACAGAGGCGGGATGGGGGAGGGAAGGTGTAATAAATAATTCATGTCCCGGATCAGCCTACCTTCCACCCCACCAAGCTGACGAGTGCTGAGCCAACACTGACTTTAATTTGGAAGAATTTTGATGGCTCTCACAGGAGGGGGAAGGGATGGGGAGGAGAAGGGAAGGGGATGATGGGGGGAAGGGGAGGGGGGAAAGGTAAGCATTGTCATGGAGGGGGAAAGTGGAGAGCAGGTTAGAGGTAATAGTGACTGAAGGAAAGAAGGCAGGTAAAAGGATGCACAAAGGTAAGAAAAAATGCAAAACAAACGCGATACACTTAAACGGAAATATACAAAGCTAATGAAACGATAAACACAAGTATCGATTAAGAGTCAAATACCTGGATTATAGATACGTAAGCCGGGGGCAGGAAAATGGAGAACGGAGACCAATACACGCAAAAAGGGGGAAGACAATGAGGTAGAAAGGGGGGATGAAATTGGCGGGGTAGAGTGAGGGATGAAATTGGCGTGGCATGACGACAAACTGATTAGCATCCAGTGAGGTGGCAGTGATCACAGAAAAGGGGGAGGGGGGTAGTAGTTCCCTCCCCCTCCCCCCACTCCCTCGTCCTCTTACCCATTTTACCCCCTTCCTTATATCCCCTCCCCTTCCACTGACTAACCCCCTGTTCCCTCTACCCCTTTAACCCCCTCCTCCTTCCAAAATTCCCTCCCATCCCAATCACCCAGGCCTCTCGTCCCCTTTCCCTTTTCTACCCCCGTCCCTACATACCCTCCCCTCCCACTCGCCAATCCTCTCGTCCCCCTAACCCATTGCACCTTCTCCCCCTTTCCCTTCCCCACATGTCCTTCCATCCAATCCACCACCCCCACGTCCCCTTTCCCTCCCCATTCCCCTCCCCTTCCCCTCCCCCTTCCCCCCCTCCCCACACGCCCGTTGTAAGTGAAATAAACGTTGTCACGAGGCTGGATTTTATTGGCCATTTAGAGAAGCCGTTCAGAATGGTTGGCTGGAAATGGTAATTGCAGTAGGAATGAAGTGTGATTAATTTTAACAAGCTGGAAATGTGTGTGTGTGTGTGTGTGTGTGTGTGTGTGTGTGTGTGAGAGAGAGAGAGAGAGAGAAGGGGGGAGGAACCATTTACCTCCTTACCAGTGCCAGATCACCCCGTGGCACACAACAAGGCAGGTGTTCTGTTAATTACCTGTCTCACCTGGTCGTGCCACCCCATCACACTACACCAACCCTGGCCCAGGTGCAGTGATAGTAAAGCTAGAAAAGTTGGCAATTCACCTCCAACGAGACTTTATTATCATCATCCTTATTATGTCCAAGAAGCCAACATTATCGTCAACATTAGGTGTACAGCATCATCATCATCACCATCCATCATCATCACCATCAACAACAACAACAATAACATGTCTAAAGAATCATAAACATCACTATCGTCATCATTACGTCTAAAGAATCATAATCATCATTACCCCTAGAGAATCATTATCATCATCATCATTACGATCATCATCACCATCGCCATCTTCCTCCTCCTCGTCATCATCATCATCATTACGTCTCAAGAACCATCATCATCATCACATATACAGTCAATATAATACCCCTTAACAAAGCCGAGTAGTGCCATCTGCAGGGTCACCAAGGCAGGTAATTAACAAGGTGCCATTAGTGCGTCACCACCTGTAATTGGCTATTATATCCGGGCACTGAGCACGATACCAGCAGGTTAATTGTGTCATCTCAGTACATGACCTCACCTGAAGTAATTTAACCTTTGACATTATCCACATCACTACCACCCGACCCTGGGGCTAAGCTAAACACTATTATCCACGTATTCCCTGCGTGGAGTAAAAGTAGATTGAATGGAACGTTTTGTGCAAATGGAAACCTAAACACACACACACACACACACACACACACACACACACACACACCACCATTTTGCCTGAAATAAAAGTAGTCCAGTACTATACGAAACAAAGACAAATTGTGTGCTTTAAGGAGACTCCCCCTCCCCCCCCCCAAAAAAAAAAAACTCTCAAAATACAAAAAATATAAGGTGACTGTGCCCAGGGTTTCATTTCTGCTGTGATAAACGTCTTCAAAACTATAAAAGCCTCGTCCTTGTATGTGCGTGAAATACTGGCTTAAGAAGAGACAGCAAAAAGGGGAAGGGTGGAAAGGAGACAGAGATGGACAGTGAAAGAGATGTATGTAGATAGATATTAACGAGATGGAGTAGGGATGACACACGATAATACTGAGGCTGGCGATGGAGTTAGGAAAATGATGAAAATGAAGAAGGAAGAAAGAAAGACAGAAGAAGAAAAGGAAAACGCAGAAGAAAATGAAGAAGAAGAAGAAGAAGAAGAAGAAGATGAAGAAGAAGAAGGGAGAGCGTGAGAATGAGAAGGAAAGGAGAAAGAAAAGAAAAAGAAGAGGAAGAAGAAAGGAAACGACACACACACACACACACACACACACACACACACACACACACACACACACACACACACACACACAAAGCCGGGAACCATGACAAAACCAAATAATCCTCTTATACCCAAAACATAAAATGAACTACCGTATTTAGTCTCTATTTGAAAAAGGTGACATTGGGTATATCATATATCACAGTCGTTATGATCTCTACTCTCTCTCTCTCTCTCTCTCTCTCTCTACATCTTCCTCTTTTCTCCTCTTCCTCTGGCTTCCTCTTTCTTCCACATCTTCCTTTTTCTTTTAACGCTCCCTCACCGTCCTCCTCCTCCTCTCTCTCTCTCTCTCTCTCTGTCCTTGCTCTTGCTTTACATTATAATTTTCAGGAACAGTGAGGAAGCCATCACAAACATAAATAAACCAAATTATGAATATACTTGACCCCTTGGTAAAAAAATAAATGAGAAGTCGAAAAGGCGAAAAATTTATGCAGGTGAATAATTAACTGCTAATAATTATCCACGGGGGAAAAACATAGCCAAGAAGGAAGAGCGAGAAAAAAAAAAAAAACAGTCAAGAATGAAGAGCGAGAGAAAAAAAATAAACCAAGAATGATGAGCGAGAAAAAAAATAGCCAAGAAGGAAGAGCGAGAAAAAAATTGCCGGGAAGAGCGAGGAAAAAAAAAAAGAAGAGCGAGAAAAAAAGCCAAGAAGGAAGAGCAAGAAACAAATAGCCAGGATGAGGGAGAAAAAAATAGCCAAGAAGAACGAGAAAAAAAAATAGCCAAGATGGTAGAAAAAAAAATTGCCAAAAGGGGCGAGAAAAAAAAATATAGCCAAGGAGGAAGAGCAAGAAAAAATAGCCAAGAAGGAAGAGCGAGAAAAAAAAATAGCCAAGGAAGTGCGAGAAAAAAAATAGCCAAGGAAGAGCGAGAAAAAAAATAGCGAAGAAGGAAGTGCGAGAAAAAAAATACCTAAGAGCGAGAATAAAAATAGCCAAGAAGAGCGAGAAAAAACTGCCAAGAAGGAAGTGCGAGACAGGGATGTAGGGGGAAGAAAAATGATAATATACATCCCTTACATATAATGGTGTTTTATATTCTTCCTATCTGCAGACAAGTTTAAGCTCAAAGGGAGATACCTGGAGTGAGAGATTATAAGATTAAGAAGCAGGTAAAGAGGCTGAACTTAGCTATTGTGACTATATGACTATGAAAAGATGTGTACAGGTGTATTTCATGGAGAAGAAGACTTGGATATAGTGATGTGTCTCTATAAACGGAATATCTGGTAACTCAAGGTACAAGCTAAATTATAAAAATCCATTTGAAGTCATATTATTTTTCATTAACATGTCACATTCGTTGCTTCATGTTACGTTACAATTACATACCACGGACCAATAGTAGTATGTATGGGTCTTTACATCTCCTGGTAGCTCTCCACACCACTACACATCATACTACTTCAACCATCGCATTAACCACACCACACCCCCACTCCACACCATACTACTTCAACTACCATTTTAACCACACCACACCACACCCTCACTCCACACCATACTACTTCAACCACCACATTAACCAAACACCACACCCCCACTCCACACCATACCACTTCATCCATCACATTAACGCCACATCACACCCACTCCACACCATACTACTTCAACCACCACATCAATCACAACACACCACACCCTCACTCCACACCATACTACCATACTACTTCAACCACCACATTAATCACAACACACCACACCCCCACTCCACACCATACCACTTCAACCACCACATTAGCCACAACACACCACACCCCTACTCCACACCATACTACTTCAACCACCACATTAGCCACAACACACCACACCCCCACTCCTCACCACACCCCCACTCCTCACCACACCATTATAAAGTACCCCTGTCCTGCCAAGCCCTGTCTCCAACCATACTGTATACTCCCCTAGCGTGCAGTCTGATCACAAAACCTGTGTGACAAGGATACTTTGCTTTAATGCATTCCATCTAATTGGGCCATTAAGTCGCAAAGAATCGCCTGCCACGGGTACAAAGACGAATATGTCAGCAATAAGGACAATTTACTGAACTATGCTAATTTTTGCTGAGTAAAATGGGGGGACACAAACAATGGCATGAAATTGTACTCTGACAAAACATCGTAGTAAGTCATATAGAGGTAATTTAAGTTTTTGATATATTTTTCAGAGTAAAAATAACAGTATGAGATGCAAATTAGACCAGGAATTATTAACTCCGAGAACATAGCACTTGGACTAATTATACTACAGTAATTGGGGTCATATACCTGTTCCTGGATATATTTCACAACATAAGGCTAAAGGGGCGAGTTGCCAAGGTCTTTAATGGTCTCGTGTGTAACCTTGGGCAATTAGACGATGTTATTTTATCCTTTTAAGATGAGGAGTGTGTGGATTGTTTTGTGGCAAGAATATGAAATGAAAATCTCTCTCTCTCTCTCTCTCTCTCTCTCTCTCTCTCTCTCTCTCTCCAATCTATCTCGTGCTGAGAAATTATTCACTGACTGGCAGGAAATAAATCAAATTCTCTCTCTCTCTCTCTCTCTCTCTCTCACACACACACACACACGACCCTCCCTCTCCAATCTATCTCGTCGCTGAGAAACTGTTCACTGGTTGTCAGCACACCAATCACACAGCCCTCTCTCTCTCTCTCTCTCTCTCTCTCTCTCTCTCAGCTCACTATTACCCCCTTTCCTTCATTTTCCCTCATTTCTAAACCTTAAACCATGTTTGAAGGGGAATATCTATCTATAGATAGATAGATAGATATTCCCCTTCAAACATCTCTCTTAATATCCTTACATCTGCGCTAACGGTATCTTTTTTTATCTTTTATCTTTGCACAAGTGTAAATACAGATACTATGCGCAAAGAAATGAACACAAGATGATAAGAAAGATAATAAAAACAAGTGAAGGTAATAAAATGCAGTGAAGAGGCAATACACACACATTCACCAGTAATATACATACCTGCAAAAGGTGTGTGGTAATTAACAAGGCTCATCACGAACTCATTCTCACCTGTAAAGAGGAAGGATTATTATACAAAGGTAAATTCATTCTCACCTGTAAAGAGGAAGGATTATTATACACACGTAAATTCATTCTCACCTGTAAAGAGGAAGGATTATTATACACACGTAAATTCATTCTCACCTGTAAAGAGGAAGGATTATTATACACACGTAAATTCATTCTCACCTGTAAAGAGGAAGGATTCATATTATACACACGTAAATTCATTCTCACCTGTAAAGACGAAGGATTATTATACACACGTAAATTCATTCTCGCCTGTAAAGAGGAAGGATGAATATTATACACACGTACAATTCATTCTCACGTACCATTCATGTACAATTCATCCTCACGTACCATTCATGTACAATTCATTCTCACGTACCATTCATTCTCACCTGTAAAGAGGAAGGAATCATATTTCACAAAATACAATTGGCCACATGTAAATCTGGGACAGCATCATTGTACAGATATGGTCCTGACACCTGGAACACTTGACAGGCTTGACGGTCACGTGTTTCTTGGTGGCAGAGACATAAATGAACAGGGTTGTCAAATATCAGACGAAATGGCCAAGTTACTGTGATACATGGCGGTCAAGAGGTGTGGACAAACTTCAGCTTTCACAGATATCGTCTCAGATTCATGTATTCACTCCATACTATTTTATTTAACGCTTCGACTATACTGATTTCACCTTTATTAGTCATTGTTAACTAAGAGACGACTTTTTCTTGTCTGATTCTAAGTGACTGGCTAGTTTTATTTTCCTCCTGTAAGACTGGACGTACAGCAAGACATCATATTCACTTTTGTACATAGGTTAATCTTTCGTTAATCTTTCACTTCCCTTATTTCCTAAGCTAATGTGTACCTCTATCACAAGCTTCACTGACAGGATCCAAGTCGTCAACAAACTACACATTACCTTTCAGTAATTTAAGCACAGGTATTACTTATTCTAAATCATCACTTTAATATACTGTTCTCTATAAATTTTTCTTCTGAGGCACAATGAACAGGCTGAGATAAAATAGTCCTGATATATACTTCTATCATAAAACAGTGACGGCATCAGTGGTCCTTCATGTACACCCAATTACCTGAAGCAAAACATAAAGGATATTGATTATAATGCATGCTGATGAGGTGCTCTGGGATAATCGACTCTGCAAATTAGGAACTGATAAAAAGTAACAAGAATTCCTGTATAATACTGAGCTTGTGACAAAAATTATTACTTTCACTACACATCATGAGATAATTTCTATTAATCGGTCAGCCAGGCAGTAAGACCCTTGTGGCTCTCATCAGGATACTCATTTATTTTATACAGGTAAATACAGGTAGCGCTGCACAGGTAAATTTGTTGCCAGTCATCAAATCGGTGGGAAATCCTGGCTAAGCAGAGCGCAGGTGATTGCTTTCTTTAATTACTGTTAATATCTACCAGAATTTGGTAAGAAAATTATGATCGCCGGACTCAGTACATATATTTTAATGATGCAGGTACTGCCATATTTCCTCACTTGAAACTGTAAAAAAGAAACGAAAAACGAAAAAAAAAATCTACTGCCTACTTTAGTGTTAATAAGAAAGAAAAACTGTTCCTCTAACACAAGTATAGCGATGTTCTGTTCAGTTAAAGGTTCTTCACAATTTTCTTTTTTTTTTTTCAGTCTTTATATATACCACATTTTACTGATGTATACCTTAATTCGTCTGCTATCGATAAAATATACCCACAGTGAAATTTGTGTTTACTGTGAAGATGAACTCTGTGTGTGTGTGTGTGTGTGTGTGTGTGTGTGTGTGTGTGTGTGTGTGTGTGTGTGTGTGTGTGTGCGCGCGCGCTCTCTCTCTCTCTCTCTCTCAACAGACCCAAAGAAAGAGCATATAAGGCATCACCTTAATCACAGGTTGGAATTAATTACCGGTACTATTTTTTACTTCACACCTGAATGATAAGCTTTTCATTAATTTCTTACCTGAGTTCCACCATGGTACCCTTACTAGAGCAATAAAGTCCATCAATATTCCCGCACTGGCCGTTTTTCACGATGAAGGAACTTTTTCTTTATTGACGGTAATTATCGAAATAAAAGTTAAAGGAAGGAGGTCTGTAGGAGGATATAAGGTTAATTAATGCCCACCTGAAATACCTGCCAGAAGCCCACCCTAATTAACCTGTTTACCTGACCTTCTACCGACTTATTATATTAGGAAGGACGTATTTATTTGTATCCTGTACTTTCCATCATCATCACCAACATTATTCTTCTCTTCCTCCTCCTCCTCCTTATCATCATTATCATCATCATCATAATCATCCTTCTCTTCCTCCTCCTTATCATCATCATCATCACTATCCTCCTCCTCCTCCTCCTCATCATCATCATCATCATCATCATCACCACCATCATCACCCTTTTGCCCTTAATAAAACAAGGTATTCAATCTCTATTTTCTCTTTCTTTGCTTTCGTCCTTCACATCATTCCTTCCATCCTTTCCTCTTGTCTTCCCTCACCTTCCCTCCTCCATCCCTCCCTCCTTCTCTCAGTTTCCTCGTATGCCTCCCTCTTCATCCACAGCCCCTCCTCCCCTTCCCCCTCCCCATCCTCCTATCCTCCCCTCACCAATCACCTCCGCTCCTCTTCATTGTTGGCTCATTTCCTGCCACGTTTGCTTTGGCAGGAAGGGAAGAAGAGAAAGAGGGAGGGAAAGAAGGAAGGAAAGAAGGAAGGAAGGAAGGGGGGAGAGAGAGAGAGAGAAAGAGAGAGAGAGATAAGCATGTCATGGGAGTTAATCATAGAGGTAGGATTAGGGTAGAGGCGGCGTGAGAAGGCTCCGGTGAAGCCAGAGAACTGTCAAACGGCCATATTGGTCAAGTCAAGAGGTCACGGCAACACCTACTTGACTTGAAGAAGATTGTTGTGCACTCCTACTGTACCTCTATGGCTGTGCCCATAGAGGTAACAGTCCTAATCCTACCTCCGTGGGTGTGGCCATGAGATTATTAAGCCTTTAATACCTCCAGCTGTGTGTCCACCTGGTATTCCTCAGGGAGAATGCCAGAAACAAAGTAGACTTCATTCTACCTCTGGTTTTAGTTGTAGTTCAGCTGTGGGTGTGAGACGTTCTGTCCTAAGTTGTAACTCACCATCAAATAACCTAAGACTCCAAAAATGCCCACATACTGTGCCGCATTTGGGTGTAATGAAAGAGGAGATAAGAAATCTGACCCATCAATTACATTTCACCGGTGAGTATCTTTAGAGTGAATTATAATTTGTAAGTGTACATTATGTATATGACTGGAGTTAGTAAAGTCAAGCTGAATATTATATAGAATAATAGATATAAACTTTTTTCATAATGTGCTGATGTATATTATTTTAAATCATCTATCTGTCTTCCATCCTTCATTTTACCATATGTTCTTAAATGCTTCCTTTTTTTTCATTCATTAACTACTTTCTTTTCTCCTTCCATTCATAACCTACTTTCTTCCTCATTTTTTCTGTTTGCAACTAAGAAAACACTCGCGCCTGGTCAGCGGAACCAGTTCAGACAGCTGTCAAAGGGGTCGCCGCCATGTTGGTCGAGTCAAGTCTGTCGGCCTCACTCTGACCTACCCGTGGTTAATCCCTTATGCCGCCTCTACCTACTCCTACCTCTATGGAGTTAATAGCATCAATAAGACTCATCTTTTAAACCCTCCTGACCTTAATTGACAATAACTTCCTCTCTCTCTCTCTCTCTCTCTCTCTCTCTCTCTCTCAAAATCTACCCATCACACTACACCTCTATCTACCCTCCTCCTCACCCAATTATCAGTCTATTACCAAATCAACAAAAACGTTTCTTTCACCCTAAACGGAACCACACAAACGTTTTTCCGAGGCTCAGATCAGGAAGAGAATTTAATCCCTTGTGATGGGGCTCCAGGAGGCTTTACAGAATCGGAATCAATAGTTAATTTACCTGGAATTAAACTGATCTGATCCAACACGATCGCATCCCCTCCCTCCTTCCCTTTCTCCTTCCTTCCCTCTTTCATCTTCCTTTCCTCCCTCCTTCATCCTCCTTCCCTTCCCCTTTCATCCTCCTTCCCTTCCTCCTTCATCCTCCTTCCCTCCCTCCTTCATCCTCCTTCCCTTCCTCTTTCACTCTTCATCCCACTCCATCATCCTTGTTTCTTCATACCTGCCAATCTTCCTTCATCCCTTTCACGTCATCTCCCTTTCCTTCCTCCCTCTTTTGTGTCATTTCACTTTCCTTCCTCCCTCTTTTGTGTCACTTTCCTTCCTCCCTCTTTTGTGTCACTTTCCTTCCTCCTTCTTTCATATTATCTCACTCTTCCTCCTCCCTCTTTTATGTCATCTCCCTTTCATTCATCCTCTTCACTCATTTCACTCCTTCCTCTTTTTGTGTCACTTTCCTCCTCCTTCCTTCATCCCTTTCATGTCATCTCTTTCCTTCCTCCCTCTTTTGTGTCACTTTCCTTCCTCCTTCTTTCATATTATCTCACTCTTCCTCCTTCCTCTTTTATGTCATCTCCCTTTCATTCATCCCTCTTTTGCGTCATTTCACTTTCCTTCTTTCTTCCCTCATGTCGTGACTTTTCTTCCTTACTCTTTCATGTCATCTCACTTTCTTCCACCCTTTATCATGTCATCTTACTTCCGTTCCTCCATTTGTCGCGTCATCTCGCTTTACTTCTTATTCTCTCATGTCTGACTTCTTCCTTCCTCTTTCACGTTATCTCACTTTCTTCCACTCTCTATCTCTTACTTCGTTCCTCCCTCTGTCGCGTCATCTCACTTTATTTCCTCCCTCTTTCATGTCATCTCACTTTCCTTCCTTTCATGTCAGCTCACTTTCCTTCCACCCTCTCTCGCGTCATCTCATCTTCCTTCCTCCTTTCGTGTCATTTCACTAGGTATACTGTATCGCTAGGTATATTTTTTCACCCATTAATTCCTCCCTTCTCCCTTGTGTGACAGACTCTCAGTTAAATACAATGTTTACCTCCCTTTAGTTTATCGGTGGCATGTTATTACTTCATTAGGCAGCTTACTCAATGCACACCTTTACCTGGGTCTCACCTGTTTTATATCATTCCCCTTTACGTATCTTGCCGTCAGTCTTTTCATCATCATCTACCTTTCCCTGTAATTATATATCTTGGACTGGTATCCTGTGTAACGTCTATCTATCTATTGCCAGACGCCTTGATCGTGTAAGGGATGGCCACAAACAAATCGCCTCCATGTCGCCTTGTCTCCCACCATTTCACTGCCCTCCCCCCCAGCTCACACCCTCTCATATCTCTCCAATCCATCCCTCTCATCCTCGGCCTCCCCCTCTCCACTTCATTCACATACACTCTCCTCGTCAGTCTCTCGCTCTCCATCCTCTCCACATGGCCAAACCACCTCAATGTATTTCTCCTAACGCTTCCTATCACATCCACATCCTCACCACAACGCTCCTTCACTTCCTCGTTTGTCAGTCGCTCTCTCCATGTAAGTATAATGGTCAAATAACTAATACACATGTGACAATAAATTCAGACAAAAATACATGAACAGTGGATAAGTAGTCAAGCAAATAGCCTGAGGAAGTGAATATCCAGTAAAGTGAATGTCCAGTAAAGTGAATGTCCAGTAAAGTGAATGTCCAGTAAAGTGAATATCCAGTAAAGTGAATATCCAGTAAAGTGAATATCCAGTACAGTGAATATCCAGTAAAGTGAATATCCAGTAAAGTGAATATCCAGTAAAGTGAATATCCAGTAAAGTGAATATCCAGTAAAGTGAATATCCAGCATAAAGTGAATATCCAGTAGAGTAAATGTCCAGTAAAGTAAGTGTCCAGTAAAGTGAATATCCAGTAAAGTGAATATCCAGTAAAGTGAATATCCAGTAAAGTGAATATCCAGTAAAGTGAATATACAGTATAGTGAATATCCAGTAAAGTGAATATACAGTAAAGTAAATGTCCAGCTATGTGAGTATCCAGGAAAGTGAATATACAGTAAAGTGAACATCCAGTATAAAGTGAATATCCAGTACAGTGAATATCCAGGAAAGTGACTATCCAGTAAAGTGCACACTGTTAGCCTCACCGTGGGTCCGTCTCCTAAAGGACGAGATGGAGGGGGGAGGGGAAGGCAAGCGAGGGAGGGAGGATATCGGGTGGGGGGAGTGAGGGAGGGATGAGATAGGGAAGGGGGAGAGAAGAAGGGAGGAGATGGGGTGAGGGGGGAAGTGAGGGAGGAGATGGGGTGGTGTGATGAAGTGAGGGAGAGATGAGATGGAGTGGGGGGAGTAAGGGAGGGAGGAGATGGGCGGGGGTGGGAGGGAAGTGAGGGGGGGTGGGAGGGAAGTGAGGGAGGGAGGGAGGGATCAGATGGAGGGGTGGAGGAGGGATACAGCGTCCCCAGCAGTCCGGTGGTCCTTTAGGAAGCTCAAACGTTGAAACGCCACTTGACTTCACCACACACACACACACACACACACACACACACACACACACACACACACACACACACACACACACACACACACACATCATAATGGCCGCACACAATAACACCAACCACATACAACTTTCACAACACACATAGCATATCAACACAACACAGTTTTAAAAGATATATCTATACAATATTTACGCTTCACAATATAGTTTTATACAATTATTACATACAAACACCTCCATTACAATATCTGTACGTATTTTTCTGAAGCAGTGCGTATATAATAAGTGCCTTTTTTGATGCGAGGAAGAAGGAACCAAAGGCCAGGAGCCTGCACATTGTTTTAAGAACAAAAAATATTAGAGACCTAAATTCAAGATGTGTGTGTGTGTGTGTGTGTGTGTGTGTGTGTGTGTGTGTGTGTGTGTGTGTGTGTGTGTGTGTGTGTGTGTGTGTGTGTGTGTGTGTGTGTGTGTGAATCATCAAGCACCCGCCTTGTTTGCTTAAGTGTGTGTCTGTGTTTTAATTCCTCTCCACCCCTGCCCTCCTCTCCTGTGTTTGTTCTTGGGTTCAACGCCGTGTGTGTGTGTGTGTGTGTGTGTGTGTGTGTGTGTGTGTGTGTGTGTGTGTGTGTGTGTGTGTGTGTGTGTGTGTGTGTGTGTGTTACTCTCAGACCTATCCCTTAATTCTGATATTCACACATCCACCACTGCCTACATCCCCAGATCCTGTTCTCTCAGTCCACAACCCAGCACACATCTCCTTCACCTCCTCTAAATACTGTGTTTATTCTGGCGGATATGTTGCTGTTTGTGTTGTGTTTCTTTGGCCTTATATCTCGCTGCCTGGCTCGTAACTGTGGGTATTTGGTAGTTATTTCCTGGGTTGATTATCTATGTGTAACGTGCCAACCTTCTGAGTAGCATTACACGAAAAACAAAACCTACCGAGTACATTATTATTATTATTATTATTATTATTATTATTATTACTACTACTACTACTACTACTACTACCACTACTACTTCTTCTAGTACTACTACTACTACCACTACTACTACAACTACAACTACTACTACCACTACTACTACTACCACTACTACTAATTATTATTATTGGTTATTATTATTATTATTATTATTGGTTATTATTATTATTATTATTACCGGTACCGGTATTATGCTTTTAGGTCGGTAAGTGGCTGATTTAACCCATTACTACACTGAGCGACGTAAAGGTCAAAGTTGAGGTCATTCTCAAGAGTTAATTACATAATGGCCTGTAGACTGGGCTTACAAGCTTTGAGACTATGAGCTGGTAGGCGAAGGGCAGTACGCTAGGTCCCATCCCCATAATATTCCACGCCCAACAGAATTCGAGAGGTAGAGGGATGAGGTCAGGGGAGGTCAGGGAGGAAGGGGCAGGGACAGACACCAAACATTCCCAGCCATTTGTATGCAGGTCAGAGAGTGCCTGGATAAGAGAGGGGTCAAAGTGGGTCGCGTGGGAGTCAGAGAGAGAGAGAGAGAGAGAGAAAGAGAGAGAGAGAGAATGTGGAAGAGGATCATGAAGAGTGAGAGAGAGATGAGAAAAGAGACTATAAAATGCGAAAGATATGAGTGGAAGGATGAAGATGAGAGAAAGAGAGATGATAAAACAGAATTTATTGGGGAAATGCGAAGGAAATGGGTGGATGAATGATGGAGAGAGAAAGAAAATAAGTGGAGGAAATGATCAATGGAAGTGAGAACAGAATGGGAAGAAGAAAAGGCAAAATTGGACTGAAGGAAAGAATGACTGAGAAAAGAGGGAGAAGAAAGTGGAAATGACCATGGAAAAGTAGGGGTGAAGTTTTGAAAGAAAGTAAGAAAGTTACTTGTGGAAAAGACGAAATGACAGCACGAACATGAACGCAAAAGGGAGAACGGCAGGAAAATAGCACAGAAAAAAATGAAGAGAGCGAGAGGTGTGCTGAAAGAAAAAAAAGCGACACTGGAGAAAGCTGAAGAAAAGTGGCACTGGAATTACTCTTGAAAAAAGGGGGGGCGGGTGGAGACAGCACGACAGAGAGGGAAAGGGGACATACTGAAAAAGGGCAAAGGGGGAAGACAGCAAAGGGGGTGAGAACTGGTTGGCCTGAGATGAAATAGGCAACGGGAAAAGTATGTGGTTATTAATGCAAAACAGAGAGACCAGAGGAGAATGAAAGACAAAGGTAAATTCAATTTGAGGAGAGGAAGACTGAGAAACTTATAAAGTACCCCCCCCAAACACACACACACACACACACACACACACACACACACACACACACACACACACACAAAGGAAATGGGAGGAGGTGGAAAAGCAGGGCTGGGAAGAGATGAGTGATGAGAAGGGTTAAAAAAAAAAAAAAAAAAAAAAAAAAAAAAATGATGAAATGAAGGAAATATTCGACAAGAAGATAAGAGGACGATGGGGAAAGATATGTTCCAATAAAATGAGAGTGAGAAGGGATTAATAAGTCTCATAAAATCTCCTGGTAAATCCACTAAAATCCCATAATGTCTCATAAAATCCCCTAAAAAGTCTCACAAAATCCCCTAAAATGAGAGTAAGAAGGGTTTAATCTCATAAAATCCCTCACAGTCCCACAGGACACAACCAGCGTCATTTGTATCCCAGGGGGGGGGGCAGGGGGCAGGGGGCTGGGGGGGTGGAGGGGGGGATCATCTTGTAGTTATATGAGCCCAGCGTCCCTTGTTATGAACTTCTATCCCTCCTGGGGAAGAAACCTGATAAATAAAGCCACATAATTGGTGGATATGGTGGGTTGATTTGTGGCGGGGGACGGGGGGTTGTGGTAGTGGTGGTGGGTGTCGTGTGTTTGTGGTAGTTGTGGTTAAGGGACGGTGGTAGTTCTGGCTGGTGTATGAGTGTGGCATTTGTGGTGGAGGGAGAGGGATAGGGACAGAGAAAGAGAAGAACGTACAGGGGGAGAGAAAAGACAGTTATGAAGAGAAGGCCAGAGATGTGCAGAAGAGGTCGAGGAAAGAGGAGAGACTGAAAGTAGGAAGGAACCAATAATGGGGAGAAAGTGGATAAAGAAGAGGATACGTGGATATAAAGAAGAAAGGAGGGATGGGAAGAGAATAAGAGAGGGGAAAAGACTGAAGGATGGAAGGAAGGGAGGGAAGATGGAAGGATGAGGAGATGGCGGGAACAGAGGGAGGGATAATGAGGATGTAGAGAAAGAAAGAGGCCTGGGAAGGGAGCAGGTGAGGAGAGACAAGAAGAGCTTTTGACCGAGGGAAGGAAGAATATGAGAAGTAGGAGATAAAGACAGGAAGAAAGAGGCTATAGGTAAGGCAAGGCGGCTGTGAGTAAGCTAAATATCACAACCTACAGAAGTTAAAAAAATATTTATCACTTTCCATTTCATTTATCATTTTCTCATTATATTCACAATCCTTCCCATATTTGTGTACAGTATATTCTGTTTTTATCAATCTCGTATCTTTAATTTTTATTTTTCGTTTTATTATTTCTGCGATTTGTTCCCCATCCACTCTCTCTCTCTCTCTCTCTCTCTAATTATTTTTTCCTCCCCCGCGTCCTCTCTTCTGTAACATGTCAAGAGCCACACACCAGTTTCTCTACAAGTACGTCCCTCCTCCTCTTTCCTCCTCCTCTTCCTCCACGTCCTCCTCCTTTTCCACCACCTCCTCCTCCTCCTCCTCATCATCATCATCATTATCATTCTCTTCTTTCCTCATCTTCAAACATCAGTTCTTCTCTTCGTCTTCCCTCCTCCCTTTCACAGAACTCCTCCTTCTCTTCAGCTTTCCTCCCCATCAGCCTCTTCCTCTTTCTCCTCCTCCTCCTCCTCCTCCTCCTCATCATCATCATCATCATCATCATCATCATCCTTATCGCCACCCTATGCACCATCTTATTCATCGGCTCCTCACCTTTATAATTCACTCCCATTCGGTTTCATTCACTATAGTAGGACTCGCGTACGTTTGCGGCTGTGGTGTGGCCCGCACCTGTGTACAATGGTGCCACGTTTCCCCAACTTGCGATGTGAAACGGAAGCTATTTATGTACAAGGCATCACAAATTCGATAAATTCAGATGAATAAAACTTACACTTGTGTATTTTGATGGATGAATCAACAGTAATCTTATTATGCATAAAATATTTATACAGTAACACAGAAACATGGCATACATATTGTACAGTGTTGCTAAAAGAAATTGTAGTCACTTTTAATGGTTTTTAGCGTAGTTTTAGGGTGGGTAATAATATCACAGTTATGGATATAAGATAATGAGCCTGAAAAAAGAAGAAATATGCCAATATCCAAAGTAAAAGAAATAATTCATGTAATTCTTGTGAGTGGCAGCACTGACACACCCCGTCTGGCTTAAGGTAAAGTACGTACCTCCATAGACCCAAGCATAGCTTGTACAGGTGTTGCTAGGGAAAAATGCTCACATTTACTGGCTTTTACCGTAATTTTAAGGGCGAGGAATAATCACATTTATAATCATAAGCTAATATGTAGGACAAAATAGTAGGCATATGCCAATACCGAAGTAAAAAAAAAAAAAAACATTATTCACTCGCGAGCGGCAACACTTCCACACCCAGTCGGTGAGAGAGAGAGAGAGAGAGAGAGAGAGAGAGAGAGGCAGGAGAGGGGCATGCATTGAATGCATTGTCGGCATCACTAAATATAACAAAACCAAATTAACAAATGAAAGCACAATTATAAATAACTTATAAAAGAATCAAAAGTACTCAGGGTGGCCCACATTTCCCGCCAGGAGAGAGAGAGAGAGAGAGAGAGATAACGGTATAGAAAACGTTGTACACAGGTGCGGGCCACACCACAGCCGCAAACGTACGCGAGTCCTACTATAGACTTTCTCGTCTTTTCACCCACTGTTTACTACTGCATCCTCCGTACTTCTACCTGTCCTCTTCGTTCCCTCATGTCTCACCTGTTCTCGTCTACTTTCCAATCTTCCTCTTCCTCCTTATCTTCCTCTCCTTTCCTTTGTTTCCTTCTACTGCTTTATTTGTCTGATCTCCCCTCCCCCCTTCTACACTCCCAGCCCCCCCCTCTCTACCTTATCCCCTTCTACTTTTCTCAGCCTCACCCTCCATCATCTACTGTCTACTTTGCCGTCTCGTCTACCTGGGAAGTATCCTTATGGTTTATTTTTTTCCTCCCAGTTTTTTTTTTTTCCCACCTTATCACACCACTTGCTCCCTTCTCCTTAGTCTCCTCTGTCATTCCTTCATTTTACAACGGTTTATTCATCTACCTTTTCTTATTTCATCTGTTCCCCTTCCCCCCCTCCTTCACACACCCCACAAAAAACCCCTCCCCCTCCTTCACCCATCCCACAACAACCCTCCCCCTCCTTCAACGATCTCATAACACCCCCTCTCCCTTCCCCCTCCTTCACCCACCCCACAACACCCCCTTCCCCCTTCCCCCCCTCCTTCACCCACCCCACAACACCCATCCACTCTCCCCTCTCCAGCAGGGGGGGCGGAGAGTGTACCCTTCATCACTTATTATCCAATTAAGTTTCTTCCGTCTAATCTGCCTGTATCGCCCTTACCTGTCCCTGATCTGCGTGGGGGGAGCAGGAATGGAAGTAGGAGGGGTGGGAGGGGAGGAATCGGAAAGAGAAATGGATAGGGGACAGCTAAGTAAGAAAGAGGGGGGGAGGAGGAAGAGAAAGAGAGACAGGTGGTAGCAAAGAGAGATAACTCGTGTGTGTGTGTGTGTGTGTGTGTGTGTGTGTAGGGGGAAGCCTTAGACAACATTATGGTAATCCGTCTAGACTAAGTGGAGAGGCGAGAAGGGAAGGGAAGGAAGCGAGGCTGGGAGAGTAGTGGAGTGGAGGGAAAGGAAAGGAACAGAAGACGAGAGAAGAGGGAAGCAAGGATGTGTGAGAAATGAGAGGAGAAAGATTAGAGCGGGAAGAGACAGAGAAAGGAAGAAGAGCATACCAACGAAGCAATGTGGTGGGAAGAAAAGTAAGAGAAACGAAAGGAAGGTGGACAAGACGAAAAGATACAGCGAGGGAGAAAATAGAGAATGGAGGAAAATATTAGCGAAACTGGGAAGAGAAATAAGAGGAGACACAAGATGATGGAGAGACGATGCAGGAAGGAGGAAAGAAGGAAGGGAAAAGAAACGAAAACATGATAGGGGAAAGAGGAGTAAGAGGGGAAAATGAATGAGGGGAGGTGAAAGGCAGTGAGGGTAGAGTGAGGGGAGATGAGTTAAGCTTCTCAAGAGGGTAAGCTGGGGACTCCATCACCTTATTACAGTCATACAAGGGCTCTCTCTCTCTCTCTCTCTCTCTCTCTCTCTCTCTCTCTCTCTCTCTCTCTCTCTCTCCACAACAAAATACACACACTTCACACATCAATCCTTCCATCCATCCTCCAGTTCAGTATTGCTACGTCAAAGGCGTAGGGTCCCGGGGCTAGGCTATTCAATTCACACATTTACTTCAAGTGACCAGTCGCTCGTCCCTGAGAGGCAACACGTGAGCAACAAACCCTAACCAGCACCAGAAATTGAATCGTTACTAGACCCTAACTCACTCGGCTCAGGAAGCTCCCTAACACCTCTTCCTTTGCGATTTATTTTACAGGTTACCCATTAGTATCATACCTTTTGCTTCGTATATCTTTTTAATACAGATATAGACTGTATGAATAGCACACAAGAATATAATAACGGAGCAAAATCATGAATAAATCGGTATGGAAGAGGTGTTAAGCTTCCTCCCCGCACAAGGATACCGCGCCAAGTGTTCGAGAAAATGTATGAAGACAATGTAGCTATTGCATTACATCACTACAGGTGCATTATCTACCTGTATTCACGTTAATTATTTACCTGTATTACATCACTACACGTTAATTATCCACCTGCGCCCATCAAAGAATTATCTCATAAATGGGGAATTATGTACGTGTGTTATCCGTAGAGGGACACACACACACACACACACACACACACACACACACACACACACACACACACACACACACACACACACACACAGGCTTCTTGACACTTCCCGGTGCCTTTCAGTAATTCTTCGCCCTGAATAACACTGTAGGTAGGGAGGAAGAGAGTTTTAGGAGGGAGGGAGGGAGGAAGGAGGAAATGAGGGAGGTAAGAAGGAAGTGAATACGCTCGAGGGAGGGAATAAGAAAGCTGGAGCGAGGGAGGAAGGAAAAGAGCTCTGGGGAGGAAGCAGGAAAGATGGAGAGACAGAGCGAGATGAAGGAGGAAGGGAAGGTTCGGCTGAGAAGAAGAATAAAGAGGAAGAAACATTAAATTTCTAACTGGGCTGGACGAGGGAGAGAGAGAGAGAGGAAT
This sequence comes from Coenobita brevimanus, assembly GCF_032717465.1. NCBI lineage: Eukaryota > Metazoa > Arthropoda > Malacostraca > Decapoda > Coenobitidae > Coenobita > Coenobita brevimanus. The sequence goes on along the minus strand of NC_136995.1, from coordinate 20,399,497 downwards.
AAACAGAAAAAATAGAAAATTTGAGAAAATGCCTAAAAAATATATATAAAAGTGAATGGAAAAAATGCGTGAGAGTAACTACAAAGCACACACACACACACACACACACACACACACACACTCGTTGAAGGTATTAGTAAAGATAGTGTATACACTCCTTTTATTCTAACCTGGCCTATAACTGCCATCTGCCTATCATCAGCGTTGAGTTTTAACAATGGATTAAACTGGAAAATTATACTAGTCATGAAGAAGAGATTTGGGAAGAATGGAGAGCCGTTGTTGTGTCTTTCTCTGCCACTGAGCTCCATGAAATAGGCTGGGAAAGGACGAAAATTTGAGCCAAGTTAGGGTGAAAGGAATATAGAACTTATTACATCTTCCCACAAACTAAAATCATCTGGTTCTGATAAAAACAAATATAGAGACGCGAACACAGGGAAGAAGCGATAAATACTGACTATAACGGCGGTGGTGAAGTGGGTAATTATGGTCAGATTAATTAAAAAGGGAAGATTCCTTCATGTGGGAGGAAGCGGAGGGGAAGAGTGAGGGGGAGCTGGAGTTAAGAGTGGCAGTGATAAAGGTCCACGGAAAGAGGTTCGTTTGACATGCAAATTACAGAAGGAAAAGTTGCTGTGTGAGTGAAAGAGTGGGAGGGGGGGAAAAGGGGAAGCCTGCGGGATAACTGTGAAGACTGTGGAAAGAAACTGTAGAAGAGGAAGTAGTGACTGAGGGACTGGTAATTAAAGTTACTTGTACTATACTATTTTCATCTTAACTTTGCCCAGATTATTGTCCCTTTGCAGCTTATTTCACGTAACTCATCGGCAGAAAAGGGCAATACCGCGGCTCTAAATCCTTTTCATAGCATTTATCTCCCTTTTGCAGGTTATTCCACGTAGCACAGTGGCAGAAAAATAATTCAAAGGCTCTACATCCTTTCCATTGAACGTCTTCGCGACAAGTATCATATTTTAGAAGAGAGGAAGGGAGGGAGGAGTCAAGAAAAGAGAGAAATAATAGGGAGGGAGGGAGGGAAGGAAGGAAACTGAAGGCTTAAAGAGGTTGAATATGTATTGGTATCAGTGTAGGAGGGATGAATGGAATATAATGAGAGAGAGAGAGAGAGAGAGAGAGAGAGAGAGAGAGAGAGCATGGGTATGTGGGAAAGAGTGAGTATGAGTGAGAGTATGAGAGAGTACGAAGGATTATGAGTATGGGTATGAGGGAGTATTAGTAAGAGTATAAGAGGGAGAATGAGTGGGTAAGAGGAAGCATCAATGAGTAAGCAGTGTATGAATGAGCAAGAGGAACTATGAGTAAGAAAGAATCAGCAGGAGGAAGTACAGACAGATAGAAGAATGAACAGAATAAAAAAGAAAGTATAAAATGGACTAAACAGAAAGAAAAAATGCATATAAAAGTAACAATATATACAAACAGATTAAGGTCAATATAATGCATACCCCATTAAAAAAGTCTTTAAATAACACGGTCCTTCAAAACACTGCCCTTTAAACCACGTGGTGTTCCTGGAGAGGGACGCCTTCACGTGGTGGCACCGATATAGCCTAGTCCTCTACTGCCTAGCTGGATAAACGTCCCTCAACTCCCTCCCTATCCCCCGAAAGGCAGATGGTGGGCTGCAGGAGAGGGGCAACATCAGCCTGCAGTCCACCAGGTTCACATTCGTAAGAGTATGGGACCAAAAAATCAATAACGACAACAATAAGTACCACTATACCCAACCACGTGGTCCTTTTAAATAATTATCTAATACCGTAAATCCACACGGCGACCTATTTAGTTTACTCTTCTGCTACTGAGCGATTTTATCCAACTACGGAGAAGGAGAGAGAGAGAGAGAGAGAGCACCGGGGGTCACTGGGTTAAGCACGCGAGTCATTACCTGCAGAACAGAGGACCACGTGGTCTTAATTAACCTCAAATAATTCTCTGCTCACCTTTCTTCCTGCCAATTCGTCACTCTCCACACGCCCCACGGTCGTGTGGGACGCCAATCACACCCGCGGGTAGTTGGGTAGTTAGCAATGACGGCGGAAACAACGATGAAATGACGGGGATTCTTCACCACACCTTACCACAGTCACTAGCGAGGCATAAGTGAGAGGATGCGGGAGGTTGGCCAGGCTGCGTTATCACACCTTGTCCTATGCCACGTAATCCAACCATCTCTAACTACTAATTCATCGACTAATTACTCACTCAGCAAACTGGCATACTCAACGGTGGTTAACAGTATATAATTCATGATATTCTGTGGTATTTACGTTATTACAAGCATTATTCGCGAAGCACAGTTTGTGTATATCTGACAACACCGTAATCACGTGACTAGCGGCCGCCCTTCTCACACCTCTTGTTGCCCCGTGTGACTTCTCTTCCATAATTACTATAACACAGCTTAAAATTCACTTCTGTGCTCAGAATTAACTGTCTTTGATAACATTTCGTATTTCAATGACGTTCGGTGACATATATACCATTAGAGAGAGTGAGAGGAGTACGCAGGTGGTTGTGCGCATATCCACGTCACCTCCGCGCACGGCAGGTGAGGAGGGGGAAGTCAGAGTTGTCAGGCATCACTTTCTTCACAACGAGAACAACACCGATGCTTATGTCTTCCCTCGCATCATACAATTCAGTATAAAATGATTCAGATAACTGTTGTATGATGTGATAGAGAACATTAGAAGGGCTTTGAGATGGTTTGGCCAAGTGGAAAGGTGGAGAATGAGAGGGTGTTTAAGAGAGTGCATGTGGGTGAGGTGATGTGGCGGAGGGAGACTAGACGAGATGGTGGGACGAGATGGAGGGACGGGGTGGAGTGCTGTAAAGTGCCTTGAGGTGGTTTTGCCATGTGGAGCGAGTGGAAAATGAGAGACTGCCTAAGAGAATATATGTGGCTGAGGTGGCGTGGCGGACAGAGATGGAGGGACAAGGTGGAGGGACGGAGTGGAGAGGTGTGAGAGGGACAGGGTGGAAAGACCTCGGTGTGAAGGGGAAGAGTTTGTGAGAGGGTAGCCTAACGCAGGAGGACGGAATAACATGGGGACGATTCGTTTGTGGCCACCCCTTCCGGGATTATGGAGTCTGGGTATACTACACAGATAGATAGACAGATTGAGAGATAGACAGATAGATACATACATACATACTGTAAATGGATGGACAGTTAAGTATGATACCGACACGTAGACTGACATAGGGAAGCGTTGGCCAGGTCATGCATGGGAGGGACACTGGCCAAATTCTCTCTCTCTCTCTCTCTCTCTCTCTCTCTTGAAAAGATGTAGAACCCAAGAAGTCTTTTGCTGCCACTAGGCTACTTTTTTTTTCTTTTTACAGCAACAAAAAAGAGGAAGGAAACGCAATTGAATAAAAAAAATAATCCATACACCCGATTACAGGTGTCCTCCATTCATAACAAATATGTAACAGTTAGGCTTGAACAGCCGAAGGATGAAGTTTACGAGGAAACCCTCCTGGGGAAGAGTTCCAAAGAGATGCAGTTCGGGGAAAGGCAGAAGTTCTGCATAAAATAATGCAAGGGAGGCAACATTCCTTCTTACCTGTAGGGGAGGTAGTTCATTTGTAATAGTAGTGTTATTAATAATTGCAACAGCTTTGTTATGAATTTTGTCCAGTTGTTTTACTGCAACCTCTCCACATCCATTCCACCAGGGTGAGCAATATTCAAGCTGACAGCGCCCACGAATCTCGTATATTATAGCTAACTACTCGACAACGAAAAAGTTACGGACAATGTACAATGATCCAATGTTTCCCTGAAGCAGTTTCAGAAAATGATCTAACATTAGAGGTCCAGCTGAGGGCATTGTTAAGTAAGACACACAGAATTTTAATAGTTTTGGAGATAGGAATATCAGTAGCATCGAAGGTAATATAGGAATCAGGGAATATCTATTAGTAAACTGTATATATTTGGTTTTCCTAGCGTTACATGAGACAATGCCACGGCTCTACATCCTTTCCATAGCATTTCTTCGTGACAAACATTTTAGTGTTCCTGTGTTCGTACAACTCAGCATTCATGATGGAGTGACAGCAAGGTCAGGCCAAGTCAGCGTTTAAGAAGTATAACAGCACATGACAACATTATCTTCCTCTGAGCTCACTGCATCATCCTGTCACCAAACTCACTCGTATATCCACTTTCTCTTCACATTATTGTTTCATTTTCTTACGTAATATGTCAAATTTTACTCGATATATTTCCCATCAGAACACTTGTACATTTCAGGAACGTGCTTTCCATATCCAGTTTAACCTCTTCATTACGACGGATTTCTCTACGTAAGTGCACCAAACGACAGCCAGTAGCGGTATAGAGTTGAGAGAGAGAGAACATGGGTAAGTGAGAATGAGCAAGTATGAGTGAGTGTATGAGTGAGTACGAAGGATTATGAGTATGTGTGGGTATGAGGGACTATTAGTAAGAGTATGAGCAAGAGGAAGTATGAGTAGGTAAGAGGAAGCATCAGCGAGTGCGAGAAGTATGAGTGCACCAAACGACAGCCAGTAGCGGTATGGAATTTTGAGAGAGAGAGAGAGAGAGAGAGAGAGAGAGAGAGAGAGAGAGAGAGAGAGAGAGAAAGTAATGTGGCAGAAAGGATAAAAGTAAAAAATGGAAGTGAAAGAAAGGGAGGAGGGAAGGAAATTAATGAGTTAATGATGGGAGGAAGGAGAGAGGGAAAGAATATAGAAGAAAAGGAGAGACAGAGAGGAAAGTATGAAGGAGGGGAAGGAAGACGAAGGAAGGAAGGAAGGCCGGAAGGAGGAAAGGAGGGTGGGTGGAGTGGAGGAAAGAAAAAAACAACAGCGAGAAGGTAGGTAGGTAGGTGGGCAGGGAGAACGGAAGTGGAGAAAAGAAACGAAGGGGGAGGGAAGGATAAGTAAACTGAGAGAAACAATACCAACCAGAATGGCACTCAGTAGAGCGCATACCTCCGCCAAGGCCCAATATGCAGTTCCTTTTAATTCAATCAAAATGTGTCTATTACAGCTACTGCGAAATGCAGCTACTGCGCAATATAGCTATGACGTAATCCTCACCTTTGTTATCAGGTACAACTCCGCAAGTTTGTAGGCCTATCTGTTACTGTGCAGCAGCTGGGAAAATACTACCCCCCTATACAAGCATATTTAAATCCACCAGATTCGGAATTTTATATGGATCCGCGCCAAACTGTACACATTCGTGGACACCAACATCCTAACTATGCTAGTTTTTTTTTTTTCTTTTTTTTCCCATCAAGATCCATGCAATATTCATTGAAAATTTCACGAAAATGTCGAAAAGCGCCCTATCAATGTTAAAGAAAGTGAAAAAAAAGAAAAAAAGAAAAATCCTGGATCCGCACCTTCCCCCGGATCCGCACCAATATTTATTGGAGGCTATTCTGGGCCAAGGCCCATTTCTCTACTAAGTTTCACGGAAATCCGTCCAGTTTTTGTGTAATCTTGCTCACAAACCAACTAACAAACGAACAAAAGGACAGGGGTGAAAACATAAACTCCATGGCGGAGGTAATGAGAAGAAGGAAAGGTAAGCAAGGAAGGATGAAGAGAAGGAAGCAGCGAGGGAAGGAAAAGGAAAAAGAAATAATAGCATTGAGAAATTAGGAAGGAAGGAAGGAAAAAGGTAGGTAGAAATGACAGAAGGAAGGAAGGAGGGAAGGACGGAGGGATAAGGAAAGACAGAAACAGAACCAACAGCAATGAGAAGGAAGGAAGGAAGCAAAGCAGGAAGGAAGGACGGCGGGAGGAGTGAAGGAGAGTGACAAAGAACAGGAATGAGAAGGAAGGATGGAGGCAACGAAGGAAGGAAGGAGGGCGGAATGAGAAGAGTGTCAAAGAAGAGGAATGAGAAAGGAGGGAGGGAGGGAGGAGTGAAGGAGAGACAGACATAAGAGGAAGGAAACAGAAGGCATAAAGTGGTTGAAAATGTAGAGAGAGAGAGAGAGAGAGAGAGAGAGAGAGAGAGAGAGCATGGGAAAGTGGGAAAGAGTATGAGTGTAACCATGAACATGAAAGAGTATGAGTACGAAAGATTGTGAAAATGTGTGGGTATGAGGGAGTATTAGTAAGAGTATGAGTAGAGGGAGTATATGTGGGTAAGAGGAAGCATCAATGAGTAAGAGGAGTATGAGTGAGCAAGAGGGAGTATGAGTAAGAAGGAATGAGTAAGACGGACTACAGACAGGAAGAAGAATGAACAGAACGATAAGTCTAAAACTGCCAAAAAAAAAAAAAATGCATATAAAGGCAACAATATATGCAACACGTTAAGGTCAATATGATGCATACCCCATTAAAAAAAATTTTTTAAATAGCCTGCTCCATCATAACACAGCCCTTTAAACCACGTGGACTTCTACGCCGGCCCTTTAAACCACGTGGACTTTTTACGCAGGCCCTTTAAACCACGTGGACTTTTACGCCGGCCCTTTAAACCACGTGGACTTTACGCCGGTTCTTTAAACCACGTGGACTTTACGCCGGCCCTTTAAACCACGTGGACTTTTACGCCGGCTCTTTAAACCACGTGGACTTTTACGCTGGTCCTTTAAACCACGTGGACTTTTATGCTGGTCCTTTAAACCATGTGGTGTTGTTGGAAAGGGACGCCTTCACGTGGTGGCACCGATATAGCCTGGCCGTCCACTACCCAGCTGGATAAATGTCCCTCAACTCCCTACCTATCCCCCGAAAGGAAGATGGTGGGCTGCAGGAGAGGGGCAACATCAGCCTGCAGTCCACCGGGTTCACATTAATATGTGAATGGGGCCAAAACATCAATAATACTAACAACAATAACCATCACTATATCCAACCACGTGGTCCTTTTAAATAATTAACTAATACCGTAAATCCACACGGTGACCTATTTAGTTTACTCTTCTGCTACTGAGCGATTTTATCCAACTACGGAGAAGGAGAGAGAGAGAGAGAGAGAGAGAGAGAGAGAGAGAGCACCGGGGGTCACTGGGTTAAGCACGCGGGTCATTACCTGGAGAACAGAGGACCACGTGGTCTTAATTAACCTCAAATAATTCTCTGCTCACCTTTCCTCCTGCCAATTCGTCACTCTCCACACGCTCCACGGTCGTGTGGGACGCCAATCACACCCGCGGGTGGGTGGGTAGTTAGTAATGACGGCGGAAACAACGATGAAATGACGGGGATTCTTCACCACACTTTACCACAGTCACTATAGTGTTCCTCCTCGTAACATAGGGTTTGGGTGGAGTCACCCCCTCCCTACACTATTGCCATGTTTCCTAACCCTACGATGTATAACGCCTGTGGTTTGTGTAGTAGGAATGATACATAAACATAACTCATACTAATATAACTGTAATGAAAGTGCTGACATGTATCAAGGAAGAATAAAACTATTCTGCATACTATATTATACGATAATAGAGAAACGTGGCATAAAAATTTGGCAGTGTTGCTCTAAAAATATTCTAATTATTATTTACTTCCCCAACACTTCTAACATTGCTAATTAATTTAGCAAGTATAATTGCAAGAAAATTTGAAGGGATAAAAGTGGGAAGAGGCGATCCTTTCATAATTAAAATAAATATATCAAACAGCTCTGGGGTGGCAGCACTCACGCGACACGTGTTTGTGTGTACGCTGTGGGAGGTCACCAACCCCCTACAGGATTTAGGCCTATTGGGGAAACCTCTATAAAAAAAACGCGCCGTGACTTTTACCTCAAGGGTGGTGCGGAAATAAAGTCAAAATTATAATCCATACATAAAAATGGAAGTAAAAAACCATGGATGACACATAACAAAATCTAGCGAGAGAGAGAGAGAGAGAGAGAGAGAGAGAGAGAGAGAGAGAGAAATAATAATAATAATAATAATAATAATAAAACTTTATTTCCACTAAACAGTGGGTATTCTTATACATTATACAGTAGTACAGCATACAGTATGAAAGTTCTATACACAATATAATACAAGTTGATACATATGGTGGAGAATAGTGACAGAGAGGTAAATGGTTTAAAAGGTGTGGGGACACTTAGGTTAAAATAGATCAATTAAGGGATTTAGGAACGAAGGCAGTGGGAAGGATTAAGACAGATGGGATTGTAAGATTAGGGAGTTTGAGCAATAGGGTAGAATGTATGCTCTCAATAAAAGTATAGCAATTATCAACGGCTAATTATTATACAGGTGTTGATGGTGGGGGTCTATATTTATAGGAGGTGTTGGTGGTGGAGGTATAGCGGGTGTTGTTGATGGGGGTGTTGTTGGGGGTAGGGGTATAGGGGGTGTTGGTGGCAGGGGTATAGGGGGTATTAGAAAAACGGAGATCACAAGAGGGAAACAGTGTCAAGGTCATCGCTGATGGAGAGGTCAGCTCGGAAACGTGGCAACAGTGCAGGGAGGGGGTGACTCCACCAAAACCCTACGTTTCGATCTGTCAGACTATAGCGAGGCATAAGTGAGACGATGCGGGAGGTTGGCCAGGCGAAGGTATCACACCTTGTACTATGTCGCGTAAACCAACCATCTCTAACTACTAATTCATTGACTAATTACTCACTCAGCGAACTGGCATACTGAACGGTGGTTAACAGTATATAGTTCATGATATTCAGTGGTATTTACGTTATTACAAGCATTATTCACGAGGCATAGGTGAAATACATTTGACAACGCTGCGGTCACGTGACTAGCGGCCGCCCTTCTCAAACCTCTGGTTACCCCGTGTGATCTCCCTTCCATCATTACTGTAACACTGCTTAAAATTCACTTCTGTGCTCAGATTCTACTGCCTTTGATAACATTTCGTATTTCAATGACGTTCGGTGACATATATACCATTAGAGAGAGTGAGAAGAGCAGGTAGGTGGTTGTGAGCATATCCACGTCACCTCCGCGCACGGCAGGTGAGGAGGGAAGCCAGAGTTGCCAGGTATCGCTTTCTTCACACCGAGAACAACACCGACGCTTATGTCTTCCCTCGGATCATACAATTCAGTATAAAATGATTCAGATAATTGTTATCTGATGTGACAGACAGCATCAGAAGGGCTTTGAGATGGTATGACCAAGTGGAAAGGTGGAGAATGATATATTTAATGCTTAGGGAAGTGCATGTGGGTGAGGTGGTATGGTGGAGGGAGACGGGACGAGATGGACGAGATGGGGGGACGGGGTGGAGTGGTGTAAAGTGCTTTGAGGTGATTTGGCCATGTGGAGCGAGTGGAAGGTAAGAGATTGGCTAGGAGAGTATACAGTATGTGGCTGAGGTGGCATGGCAGAGGGAGATGGAGGGACTATGTGGAGGGATGGAGTGGAGAGGTGTAAGAGGGACAGGGTGGAGAGTTCTAGGTGTGAGGGGGCAGAGTTTGTGAGAGGGTAGCTTAAAGACAGAGGACGGGGTGACATGGAGGCGATTCGTTTGTGGCCACCCCTTCCGGGATTATTGCGTCTGGGTATACTACACAGATAGATGGATAGACATACAGATACAGTACATACATACATTAATAGATGAATAGTTAAGTTAGATACCGACTCACAAACTGACACAGGGAAGCGTTGGCCAGGTCGTGCATGGGAGGGACACTGGTGAACTCTCTCTCTCTCTCTCTCTCTCTCTCTCTCTCTGGAAAGGATGTATAACCGAAGAACTGTCTTTTGCTGCCACTGGGCTATGTATTTTTTTTTTTTTTTTACAATAACAGAACAGAGGAAGGAAATGCAACTGAATCAAATCCATACAGCAGATTACAGGTGTCCTCCATTCATTAAAAATCTGTAACAGTTGGGCTTGAACAGCTGTAGGATGAAGTATGGGGGGAAGCCACTCTGGGGAAGCGAGTTTCAAAGAAATGCAGTTTCAGGAATAAAAGAATTCTGATAGGCACAAGTTCTACAACAAAATAATGCAAGGGAGGCAACATTCCTTCTTATTTGTAGGGGAGGTAGTTCATTTGCAATGGTAGGGTTATTAATAATTGCAATAGCTTTGTTCTGAATTTTGTCCAGTTGTTTTAGTGCAAACTCTCCACATCCATTCCACAAGGGTGAGCAATATTCCAGCTGACAGCACACACGAATCTTGTAAATGATAGCTAACTTCTCATCAGTGAAGACGTTACGGACTCTGTACAATGATCCAAGTTTCTCTGAAGCAGCTTTAGAGTGATCTAACATGAAAGGTCCAGCTGAGGGCACACCTTGACTGGTGCTCCTATCTATTATACTATCTTTTATGAGTTGGGAATATTAGTAGCATCGAAGGTAATATAGGAATCAGGCAATATCTGTCTATTAGTAAATTGTATATATTTGGTTTTCCTAGCGTTAAATGAGACAATGCCACGGCTCTACATCCTTTCCATAGCATTTATCGCCCTTTTGCAGCTTATTTCACGTAGCTCAGTGGCAGAAAAAGACAATACCACGGCTCTACATCCTTTCCATTGCATTTATCGTCCTTTTGCAGCTTATTACAAGCAGCTCAGAGGCAGAAAATTACAATACCACGGCCCCACATCTTTTCCATAGCGTTTATCGCCCTTTTGCAGCTTATTTCACGTAACTCAGTGACACAAAAAGAAAATACCACGGCTCTACATCATTTCCATTGCATTTATCGTCCTTTTGCACCTTATTTCAAGTAGCTCAGAGGCAGAAAAGGACAATACCACGGCTCTATATCCTCTCCATAGCATTTATCGCCCTGTTGCAGCTTATTTCACGTAGCTCAGAGGCAGAAAAAAGACAATACTACGGCTCTACATCGTTTCCATAGCATTTCTTCGTGACAAGCATCATATTTTAGTATTTACGTGTTCGTACAAATCGGCATTCATGATACAGTGATGGCAAGGTCAGGCCAAGTCAGCGTTTAAGGAGTATAACAGCACAACACAACATTATCTTCCTCTGAGATCACTGCATCATCCTGTCACCAAACTCACTCGCATATCCACTTTCTCTTCGCGTTACTGTTTCATTTTTTTACGCAATATGTCAAATTTTACTCAATATATTTGCCATCACAACACTTGTACATTTCAGGAACGTGCTTCCCATAACCAGTTTAACCTCTTCATTACGACGTATCTTTTCTCTACGTAAGAGCACCAAACGACAGCCAGTAGCGTATGGAACTTGACAGACAGACAGACAGACAGACAGAGAGCAATTACTAACCTCACACAAATACATACATACAAAACAAACATCAAGAGAATGGATATATCATGCAAAATTCAATCTGCCAGCAAATTGAAATAAATGGAAAATACCCCCAAAACTAGAACAACGTTTAAAAATAAATACATACAGACATACATACATACACGGGGCAATTAACAAGCGAACGCTGACATTTTGTAAAAGATACCAGTGGTGGAGGAAATTGTAATGTTGTTGGGGATTAATGGGGGAAGTTGTGGTGTTGTTGGGGATTAATGGGGGAAGCTGTGGTGTTGTTGGGGATTAATGGGGGAAATTGTGGTGTTGTTGGGGATTAATGGGGGAAGTTGTGGTGGTGTTGGGGATTAATGGGGGAAGTTGTAGTGGTGTTGGGGATTAATGGGGGAAGTTGTGGTGTTGTTGGGGATTAATGGGGGAAGTTGTGGTGTTGTTGGGGATTAATGGGGGAAGTTGTGGTGTTGTTGGGGATTAATGGGGGAAGTTGTGGTGTTGTTGGGGATTAATGGGGGAAGTTGTGGTGTTGTTGGGGATTAATGGGGGAAATTGTGGTGTTGTTGGGGATTAATGGGGGAAGTTGTGGTGTTGTTGGGGATTAATGGGGGAAGTTGTGGTGCTGTTGGGGATTAATGGGGGAAGTTGTGGTGTTGTTGGGGATTAATGGGGGAAGTTGTGGTGTTGTTGGGGATTAATGGGGGAAGTTGTGGTGTTGTTGGGGATTAATGGGGGAAGTTGTGGTGTTGTTGGGGATTAATGGGGGAAGTTGTGGTGTTGTTGGGGATTAATGGGGGAAGTTGTGGTGTTGTTGGGGATTAATGGGGGAAGTTGTGGTGTTGTTGGGGATTAATGGGGGAAGTTGTGGTGTTGTTGGGGATTGATGGGGGAAGTTGTGGTGTTGTTGGGGATTGATGGGGGAAATTGTGGTGTTGTTGGGGATTGATGGGGGAAATTGTGGTGTTGTTGGGGATTAATTGGGGAGGCTGTGGTGTTGTTGGGGACTAACAGAGTATATTAACACAGCAGATAACAATTCTATCCTGCCTTATAATAAACAGACTCCAAGGCATCAGTAGATCTTTTGTTTTCTTCTGCATTCTTGTATACTGCCTCCTCTCTCTCTCTCTCTCTCTCTCTCTCTCTCTCTCTCTTCGTATTCACTGCCTTGACTCTTATTCCATCCAATTTCCTCCCTCACTACTACCTATTCTTCGTTTTACTGTTTCCCAGCCCCCCCCTCCCCTCTCTCTCTCTCTCTCTCTCTCTCTCTCTCTAAAGATATGACCCACAAAGCTACACAACCCTACACATTACACACTCTCACTGCCAACCTTCCACACACACTTCACACACTACAAATTTCTTTTCTTTCGTTTTCATTTTTTTTTCTTTCATTTCTTTACAGCAACTCGTCACGCTCAGGTAAGTACAGGTGTCTTAAAATAAAAGTGAGATAAACTGCCTCTGTGCACACCACTGGAGGGGTTACTACTCGGTGTGTGTGTGTGTGTGTGTGTGTGTGTGTGTGTGTGTGTGTGTGTGTGTGTGTGTGTGTGTGTGTGTGTGTGTGTGTGTGTGTGTGTGTGTGTGTGTGTAACCCTGTGCTTGTCTATCGGTGTATCTCTCTCTCTCTCTCTCTCTCTCTCTCTCTCTTGATCTATACCTTCCCACCCTAATTCATCAACCTCTCCTCTCCTCCTACCATTTCTCACTGCCTCACATTTATCATATCTGTAATCCCCGTCCCTCCCTCCTTCCTCCCTCCCTCCCTCCCTTCCTTCCTCTGCCTTCCTACATGCATACTTGTCTCCCTATCTTCCTCACCTCCCCATCCTTAGTCTCTCCACAATTATAGTCTTCCTCTCTTGTCATTTGCTTTCCTCCTCTACATTAGCTATCACAGAGAGGTCACTTCCTTGTTCATTTCCTTTCTTCTTCCCTTACCTCCGTCATTTTCACCTCCCCCTTCTCCCCTTACCCCTTCAGTCTGCATTTCTCCCCATCACGCTTACTATGTTATCCATTTCTTCATTTCTTTCCTTATATCCTCATCGGTCATTCTCTTATTCCTCTTGCTTTCCCTCACCTCCTCTGACTCTACACTTTCCTTCCCCCTTCCTTCCTACCTTCCTCTCTCTCTCTCTCTCTCTCTCTCTCTCTCTCTCTCTCTCTCTCTCTCTCTCTCAGCATACAAGTCATACAATGGGATGGGGAATCGAGTCGAATTTTTTTTTTTTTTACAGGACAATGAAAGACCTAAATGTGGACACCCTGAACAAATGACAAACCTTTTAAAATATCACCTGAATATAAACATTTTAGCAACGATTAGAAGGTCAACTGATGCTGAAGACACACACACACACACACACACACACACACACACACACACACACACACACACACACACACAACACTCTCTCTCTCTCTCTCTCTCTCTCTCTCTCTCTCTCTGCCTCCTCCACCGCCCAGCCTGATTGCGGACATAATACAGTAAGGGACAAATGAGCTAAAGTTTCCCCGAGAATGACCCTTGGAAATTTTCGCAAGTCTGCCCTTAAAGTCGCATGATAACACGAGAGAGAGAGAGAGAGAGAGAGAGAGAGAGAGAAACTGATCACCACTGTAGCCACACCAGCGACTTCAAGGTGTGTGTGTGTGTGTGTGTGTGTGTGTGTGTGTGTGTGTGTGTGTGTGTGTGTGTGTGTGTGTGTGTGTGTGTGTGTGTGTGTGTGTGTGTGTGTGTGTGTAGATGTAAACGTAGGGGATATAAATACTGAAGAAAAGACTATCATTTAAGTGGATGAATCATATAAAGAAATATTAAATCCAACTGCGCAGGAAGAGGAAAGAGGAAGAGGAAAAAGGAAGATGGAAGAACGTAAAAATTAGGGGTAGGAAAAAAGAAAAGGTAATGGCCACAAATTCAATTCCCAGAGGTGAATTAATTATAAAGGAGGGGATTGGGAGACATAATAAAGGAGAATAAAGCAAGAAGAACAATAATGGGTAAAGTTCATGGCATTACACAGTGGGGGAGAATGAGGGTAGAGGTAATAAAGCAGAGATGGAGGGGAGCAGGGACGAAAATGAAGAAGAGAGGGGAGGGGAGGAAGAAAGGGGGAAAAAGAATAATGAAGGAAGGAGAGACAGGGGGCAGGGAACGTAGAGAGGTGGGGATAGGGGGAGGAAAGGGATGGTAGGAAGGGGGGGAAGGGAAGGGAGAGAGAGGGGAGGGAAGGGAGGGAAGAGAGAGGGGGGAAAGGGAGGGGAGAGAGAAGTGGAAAATAGGGTGACAGAGAAAAGGGGAAAACGGGGGGAGGGGAGAGTATGGAATATTCAGGGAGACAGGTACGTAAATCAGAGAGAGAGAGGAGGAAAGGGAGAGAGAAAAGGGAGGGAGGGAAGAGAGGAGGAAGGGAAAGTAATTACTGGTACCCTTGGCACTATAACATCGCTGCAGGAGACTGACACTGGAATTGGTATTATATTGATTAACACAGCCACGGAGACGGTGAGAAGAGAAGAGAAAAGAAAAGAGAACAGAGGAGAATAGATGAGAAGAGAAAAAAGCAGAGATGAGAAGAGAGGTAACTGGGAAGAGAGGTAGATGGAGTTTGTACGAGTGAATAAATTAATGAATGACGTGTATCAGTAGCACACAAATGACATGGAAGCAAGTGTAATACCCACGTTCAAGGCCTCCACACTTGCTTACTTTCACCTCTAAACATAAACAACATGCACATAAGACACTAAATACTTATAACATATACCCTTCTCTGCTAACCCTTCTTACCAAATCATTCACCAAATCTTTATATTATACTGACAAAAGCCAATGAGGAAATAAATAATCACAAAATCCTTACACCATTACATACCTTTGTTAATCCTTCTTCAGCATTGCAGTTGCATCAGCCAATTTCACATCACTGGAACCTGCAAAAACAAAAATAATATAGGAATGCATTACTCTGAGCCAATGATAAACAATTATGTTTGAGCAATATTGATTTAATGGTAGGACAGCACAAACCACATACCAGCTGTGTGTGTGTGTGTGTGTGTGTGTGTGTGTGTGTGTGTGTGTGTGTGTGTGTGTGTGTGTGTGTGTGTGTGTGTGTGTGTTTTTATCTTGTTACATTTACCATCTGTATTACAGGATTTGATCGAGTCTTGAGCTGTCCTGTCTCCATACATCATCCAGTATTTTGGGTAAGCTGTATCACACACACACACACACACACACACACACACACACACACACACACACACACACACACTCAAAATCAAAATCATGACAAAGGTATATATCTTCCAAATCACACCGGTCTCATGAACAAACAAGTCAATTAAGAAGGCGACAGGTATCCACAGGTGTACTACAAGTTTAATTACACTCACACACGCTCCAGCATCAAGGCAATGTCCCAGCTGCCACCTCCTTGACCTAGGCTACCCCCACGCTTTACAAGGTTCATACTGATCATACGGAAGGGTCATGTAAATTCTATCAACGATCTTACTTAAATATCAGAGCAATATTCCTTACACTTGTTTTGGTACATTTCCTGTGAATCGGTAGGCCTACTTTTATTTCATTTTTTTTTTCTCATACACAATACCTCCCATTCTTCTATTTCTTGCTTCATCCTTCACGTCCACCATCGCATTTCATTTCTACGATATGTCTTTTCTTTTTCATACATCCCTACGGTTCTTTAGTTCACGGTACTGTATATATTCTTTAATGTTCAATATTATGCTTCAACCTTCAGCGTCCTACTTTACTCCTTTACTTCAGCAATTTACTCACAAATCCTCAAAATCCTTTCCCTCAAAAACATCCCTTTCACCATTCCTTCCTCTCATATTCTCCCCCTTGTGTATTTCTTCATTTTTCCTTCCCATTTTCACTCTCTGCTTTCCCTCTTCCCCTCCACACACTCCCTCCACCGCCGTCGTACCTTTCCTCACTGCCTCACCCCACCACCCTCGTGCCTTACCTCACTGCCTCACCCCACCACCCTCGTGCCTTACCTCACTGCCTCACCCCACCACCCTCGTGCCTTACCTCACTGCCTCACCCCACCACCCTCGTGCCTTACCTCACTGCCTCACCCCACCACCCTCGTGCCTTACCTCACTGCCCTCACCCCACCACCCTCGTGCCTTACCTCACTGCCTCACCCCACCACCCTCGTGCCTTACCTCACTGCCTCACCCCACCACCCTCGTGTCTTACCTCACTGCCCTCACCCCACCACCCTCGTGCCTTACCTCACTGCCTCACCCCACCACCCTCGTGCCTTACCTCACTGCCTCACCCCACCACCCTCGTGCCTTACCTCACTGCCCTCATCCTACCACCATCGTGCCTTACCTCACTGCCTCACCCAGCCACCATCGTGCCTTACCTCACTGCCTCACCCAGCCACCCCCTGCCTAACCTTGCCCCAGGGATCCTCGCACAAACACTACCAGGCCAGAGAAACAGATTTAGTGTAATTCTGCCCACACCAGCTAACCTTAAACCAATCTCACCCACCTTTCTCTCGCCTCCACTACCTGTATCGTGTCTTCCTTCATTCTCTCTTATTCTATCCTCCTGTTCTCCTCTCTGTACTTACTCCTATTCCGTGTAATCCTGTTAGAGAGAGAAGTGTGTGTGTGTGTGTGTGTGTGTGTGTGTGTGTGTGTGTGTGTGTGTGTGTGTGTGTGTGTGTGTGTGTGTGTGTGTGTGTGTGTGTGTGTGTGTGTGTGTGTGTGTGTGAGGGCATCACTTACGTAATTCCCGGGTATCACTATCATCACACAATTTTACGAAACGGAGGAAAATGGGGAAGAAAAACTGAGGGAAAACTCTCCATCTCGACTGAAGTTTGTGACGGACTGAGTTTGAAAGGTATTTGTGTAGCAATGCCGTCAGCTTTCATTACGTGGTGAAAATATCCTCCCGTTTATGTCCAACTCAGCTCAGGGACCTCTCTCTCTCTCTCTCTCTCTCTCTCTCTCTCTCTCTCTCTCTCTCTCTCTCTCTCTCTCTCTCTCTCTCTCCATCTCCTTTCAATCTGTCTCCTGCGTGTTGGTAACCAAAATCCAGTGAGAATGTTTCACCTAAGTTACTTCAGAATCCCTCGTGTTCCGCTCATCCCGTCTCTCTCGCCTCATCATTCTCTCTCCCACACGCTGTTGTCTCCACTTGGTGTGAATGGAGGGGTAAGGAAGAGGGGGGGGGAGAGTGGTGATGAGGTGATGAGTGGAAAATCGGTGAAGATGAGAGGGCGGAGGGAGGAGCCAGAAGACAAAAAATATGCAAAGGGATGATGGAGTTAGGGATGAAAATGTAGAGGGAAATGAAGAGGAATTAAAGGGAGATGACTTAAGAGACGGGAGGAAGAAGGAGAAATGTAGATGGAACAAGGAAGAGGTTAAGAATGAGGAAACAGAAGGACATGGACGGAGGATAAAGAATAAGTAAATAAATAAATGAGAGAGAGAGAGAGAATCTTAACTTTCCTTTCTCAGTCATTCAATCACCCCATATAAACACGAGTGCTAATCAAACACATTAAAGAGTGTAAGATAAATAGGTGATATGGAAGAGAGGTCATTACGAGGTGAGTAATTAAGGTGTTGGTAAT
This sequence comes from Coenobita brevimanus, assembly GCF_032717465.1. Classification (NCBI taxonomy): domain Eukaryota; kingdom Metazoa; phylum Arthropoda; class Malacostraca; order Decapoda; family Coenobitidae; genus Coenobita; species Coenobita brevimanus. Next base: position 20,381,610 of record NC_136995.1, on the reverse strand, counting down.
TACAGTGAGTCAGCTCTAATCACTCCCAGGATGGCGGATGGGGTATAATTGCCTCCTAAACCTCTCACTCCCACGCCCGCAACTCGAGGATGTGGGAGGAGGGTCAGGGAGGGAGGGGGGGAGAGGCAGAGGATGAGGGAACGAGAATAATGGCGAGGGTGAAGGTGAGGGAAAGTAAGTATGAGAGTTACAGATGGCAAGATAAAATTATAAAGGGAAAGCTTCTTAACGATAACAGTGATAAGAAGATAGAGGGAGGATGATAAAAGAAGGTAATAGTATAGTAGTGAAGGAAGGAAGGGGGTTGAAATGGGGAGAGGAGGTGGGGGAGATGGGGGGAGGAGTAGGGGAGATGGGGAGAGGAGTGGGGGATGAGCTGATAGAAAGAGAACGGTTTAAAGAAGGTAGGATGGAGGGAAGGGTGAAGCTTGACTCCTACTAAATCTTTCTTAAAAATCAAGAATCGGTAACAAATTAAAAAAATAATCGTACCGAGAGGGTTATAAGTGGGGGGGAGGATGAAAAGAGGGGATAGTTGAGGATGGAAGAGAGGGGGAGGATAGTGGGGAAGAAGGGGATGGGGTGGGGTGCGGGTGGGAGTTATTGGAGACGCTACGGGGGAGGGGAGAGTGAATGAAGACTGGCGTGGACGATAATAGAGTTAAGTGCAGACAAAGAGGCACGGCTTGATGGCTGACACAGATGTTTTAAGCGATGAATTTAGGAGATTAATCTGACAGTAAAGAATGGTGGAAGGAAAAAAAATATTAATGGAGTAAATGAGGCGGATAATGAATGCAAAGAAGAAAAAAAAAAAAGCCAAAAACATAAATTAACCATGAGGCAATGTGGGGAGAAACAGCAAGTTGTTAAAGAAAAAGAAGAAAAAGAAAACAACAACTACAACAAGGAGGAGGAGGAGGAGGGAGAGAGAGCTGGGTGGTGCGGGGTGGAGGATGGGTTAGCATCATAAAACACTGCGTCAAAAAATACGAGCAAAATTCTTCGACTTTAAAAGATTTATTGCTGCAATTTCCCTCTTCCTTTATCGGCAAGTTTTAGTTCCTGAAAAACAGAAATTAAAATATTCTTGACGGTTTTACAATTCATTATTAATTTATGATAATTAAACATGCCTTCAAACTGACAGTGAACAGGATCAGTGGAAAAGGAGTGAAAAACAAATAAGGGGATGGAGGCTGACAGCGGAGGAACATAAGAGACTGGTGTGTGTGTGTGTGTGTGTGTGTGTGTGTAAGGGGATGGAGGCTGACAGCGGAGGAACATAAGAGACTGGTGTGTGTGTGTGTGTGTGTGTGTGTGTGTGTGTGTGTGTGTGTGTGTGTGTGTGTGTGTGTGTGTGTGTGTGTGTGTGTGTGTGTGTGTGTGATGTGGGTACTGGAAACACACTACCATCTCATCCTTCAGTTTCTGACGGTTTTGTATTCCTTCACTATGTTATTTATGCACAGATGATAAAATTAACATACAGGAGAACACTAACTCGTAAAGTGTACGATAAAATGACTTAACTACTATCCCATGCAAATCAGAAAAAGTATAACACCACTACTAATAATCATGGACCAGACAAATGGAAATTGACCCTCACATACAAATTCAAGTTTCCTTACACATATACCTTTTGCTTCTCGGTGGATAATTAATTAGTGAGGAGGTTACCTGAATACTCTACATATCTTCATAGTCATTACGTATTTTTTTATAGGCCTTCATTCCTAGGCCTACTCAAATTTCTGTTCTGCAGACTTTATCATTCTGTTACTTTCGACTCTGCTTCCCCTTCCTCTCATTCGCTTTACTTCTGCTCTGTCCATCATAAATATTAATCAACTGGGCTGAAAATACCATATGGACGCCCTGGCGCTCTATTGTCAGACAAAGATTGATAAGATAGATACATAGATATAGACAGATAGATAAAATAGATAGATAGATACAGACAGACAGATGACAGACTGACAGATAGACAGGCAAACTGTGTGATTAGCTAACAAATAAAAAGCTAGACAGACTGATACACAGATTATATAGACGGAGAGGCAGACAGACAGACAGGACAGAGAGACAGACACAAACTGACAGACAGGACAGACACAGACAGACAGACAGGTTATACAGACAGAGACAGACAGACAGACAAGATAACAAGATCAATTACGTGGCAAAAAATACAGCACATATCTCGTCCTAAAGAATTAACCTATATTTTGTTGACTCTTCCTTCACGCAACTTTCTTCAAAGATTATTTTATTCTCAGATACACTGCGCGGAAAACCTTTTGTGTTCTCATAGCCTGCGGGGAGGTAAGAGGAGGGGAGAGTGGAGGAAAGAGGGAGACGAGGAGGAGGGAAAGAAATGTGATGGAGAGTGTGGAGGAGGGAGAGAAATGTGACGGGGAGTGTGCAGGAGGGAAAGAAATGCGAAGGGGAGTATGGAGGAGGGAGAGAAATGTGAAGGAGGGTGTGGAGGAAAGAGGGAAGTGAGGAGGGGATAGAGAAGTGAAGGGGAGTATGGAGGAGGGAGAGAAATGTGAAGGACAGTGTGTAGGAAAAGGGAAGGTATGGAGGAGGGAGAAGAACATCAGGAAGAAAGTTGAAGACCTGAGCAAAGACTGGAGGAAAGGAAGAGACAAGAAGAATGTGAGGGAGATAATATGTGAGCCGGAGAGACTGGCAGAGTTTGTCGAAGGAGAAGGTAGAGATGAGGAAAAAGACACACACACACACACACACACACACACACACACACACACACACACACACACACAGGGGGGGGAGTGATGACCACTATAGACAGAGATGGAGAAGGTAGAGATGAGCAAAAAGCTTGAGAGAAAAAAAAAAAAAAGAGGAAGAGAAGCCCATATTAAAGACAGAGACGGAGAAGGGGAGATAGGAAGATAAAGGATGCAAGTTAAAAAAGAAAGGCGAGATGGAATGAGAGAGAAGAGAGATTATGACGAAGGAGAAGGTACAGATAGGGAATGAAAAAGAGAGAAAAGAGGAAGAGAAGGCCATAATAAAGACACAGACAGTAAAGGTGAAAAATAAACATAAGAAACAGACCAAAAAAGAAAAAAAGCAGGATGGAATGGGAGAAAGACAAAGAGAAAAATGGGAGAGGAAAACAGAAAATAAAACAGGAAGGCAATAAAGATGGGAAGACAAGTAAAGAAAAACAACACAGAAAATAAAGCTAGAACGACAGGAAAAATAAAGACACCCAGAATAAAGACAAACGGCTCACTTCCTCCTGCCTTTGATGTTCTTCCGCCAAATCTCATTCTTGAGAAACTGGTAAGAAAAGGAAATGGAAGGGGAAAACTGCTGAGGTCAACTGTGTGTGTGTGTGTGTGTGTGTGTGTGTGTGTGTGTGTGTGTGTGTGTGTGTGTGTGTGTGCGCGAGAGAGAGAGAGAGAGAGAGAGAGAGAGGGGGGGGGAGGACATGAAACAATAATAGGATGTAGGAAGAACAGAATACACATTAATAATAATAATAATAATAATAATAATAACAATAATAATAATAATAATAATAACTAAAAAATACAAGCCTAATTTTTGGAGATAAAGGAAATACTTCAAAAAGTAAACCAATGGAAAACGAGAAAGAAGCAACAGAGGGGTGGAGATAATGGAGAGAGGGAGAGAGGAGGGAGGGAGGTATGGAGAGAGAGTGGAGGGAATTTGGAGAGGGCGTGTTTCACCAGTAACAGCCTGTGATTGCTCTCTCTCTCTCTCTCTCTCTCTCTCTCTCTCTCTCTCTCACCTTTACCTTGCCTAATTAATATCATAGGGTCACCTGGATTTGTAGCTCCATTCAAAGACGCCTGAACACGAAACAGAGGATTGAGGAGTATAATATCATCCATTTCTGTGTGATTCTGTGTGATTTCTGTGTGATTCTGCGTGATTTCTGTGTGATTCTGTGTGATTTCTGTGTGATTCTGTGTGATTTCTGTGTGATTCTGCGTGATTTCTGTGATTCTGTGTAATTCTGCGTGATTTCTGTGTGATTCTGCGTGATTTCTGTGTGATTTCTATGTGATTCGGTACCTTTGTCCACATCTCATACAGCCATCTAGGAATCAGGCAATGAGAGGTAGAGGCACGAGAGGCGAACGAACTTTTGTATCTGACTGTATAATAAAACGGGGTGGGGCGGGGCGGGGTGGGTGTGGGTGGGGGTGTGGCGGGGTGGGGGTGAGGGTGGGGTGAGGTCAGATAAAATTTTACGGTGGGTCAGGTCCTTTGTAGGCATTCATCTGTTCATTCCTTCAGCCCCTCTCTCACCCCCTCCTCCCTCTATCTCTCTTTCTCTCTCTTTATGTCCTTCTCTCTCCCCTCTCCCTCCTCCTCGACCTGCCTCTTTCACCATTTACCTGTCAAGTCCTGGTCCTTTTCTCCAACACCTGAGGAAGAAGTGCACCTCAAAAACAGATATAATACGACTAAAGCTGACAGACAGACAACAAAAGAAGGATAAACAAAAGCGATAAAGGAGCGTAATAAAAAAAATAATTGAAGAATGGGATTATGAAAGGGAACTTCAGAAATTGGACTACAGATCAAGAACAATACGGTAAAAGAGGGAGCAAAGGGACGATCGAAGAAGGGAAGGAATAGGGAAGAAAATGTGAGGTAAGAGAGATGAAATAATGACAGGTAAATGACAGATGAATGAAAGGTAAATTTACGAAGTACTATAGTAAGATATTCCCATGAGTGCCAAACACTAGGCAGACTTCACTAATTATGTGTGTGTGTGTGTGTGTGTGTGTGTGTGTGTGTGTGTGTGTGTGTGTGTGTGTGTGTGTGTATGTGTGTAAGCGCATTAAAAGCTGACCCCTGCCCTAAGATGGATATACCTCTCTCCTCTCTTCTCTTCCCATTTACATTTATTCCGTTATCCTTTATTCCCACATTCTCCCCATCGTGAATGCAGAGTTGTATCAATAAATTAACACTAGTGTGTGTGTGTGTGTGTGTGTGTGTGTGTGTGTGTGTGTGTGTGTGTGTGTTAGTATACTCCTTTTACCCTAAGTTGGCCTACAATCGCCATCTCCCCATCGTGAATACAGAGTTGTATCAATAAATTAACACTATTTATAGAATATGGTGACAGTCACGAAGAAATGCTATGAAATGATGTGCAGCTGTAGTAATTTTTTTTTTCTTTACCACAGAGCTACGTGAAATAAACTACAAAACGATGAAAATCTAGACCAAAATAAAAACACTACAGTATGGAACAGCTATCGAAAAAAAAAAAAAAATCAGCGTCATCTACCGAAAACAAAATCGTAGTCAGCTACCGACAAAAAAAAAAATCGGCGAGTCAGCTACAGAAAAAAAAAAAAAAAAAAATCGGCGTCAGCCACCGCAAAAAAATCAGTCAGCTATCGAAAAAAAAAATCGTGAAGTCAGCTATCGAAGAGAATCATAGAGTCAGCAAGAGAAAAAAAAACGTAGCGTTAACTACCGAAAAAAATCGTAGAGTCAGCTACCGAAAAAAATCGTAGAGTCGGCTACCGAAAAAAAAAAATCGTAGTCGCCCACCGAAAAAAATCGTAGTCAGCCACCGAAAAAAATCGTAGAGCCAGCTACCGAAAAAAAACAAAAAAATCATAGAGTCGACTACCGAAAAAAATCGTAGAGTCAGCAACCGAAAAAAAATCGTAGAGTCAGCAACCGAAAAAAAATCGTAGTCAGCTACCGAAAAACATTGTAGAGTCAGCTACCGGAAAAAAATCGCAGTCATTAAAAAAAAAAAAAAAATGTCGAGTCAGCTTCCGGAAAAAAAATGTGGAGTCATTCCGGCAAAAACTGTTGTCTTGTTGACTGCAGCAACCAGTACAAAAATATATTATTTATACAATGAAAATGAAAAAAATTATTACCGTATAATATTACAAATTTGATCATTAATCCCTGCCCATTCCACCCTTGGTTTATAACACCTATCTATCTACCTATCTATCTATCTGCTGTATCAATCTATTTATCTATCTATAGTCAGACGCCTTAATCCAGTAAGAGATAGCCACAAACAAATCACCTCCATGTCGCCCTGTCCCCTGCCAGTACGCTGCCTTCCCACCAGGTCACACCCCCCTCTCTCATATACCTTTCCATTCCACTCCTCCATCTCATACTCGGTCTCCTCCTCCATCTCCTCCCCTCCACCGTACTCACATGCACTCTCCTCGTTAGTCTCTCACTCTCCTTCTTCACATGGCTTATAACACCGCTACTTTTTGTTTTTATTTGGCACGCTGTCAGTTTTGCAGTATGTTCTTTGACAGTTTTCACTCATCTTGCGGCCGACTTTGGTTTTCCAGTTAGTATTAAATTCACAGCTGCTTCCCTCCTACCGTACCTACCACTACCAATCCTATCATCACCATAGCTACCACAACATCCCTTCCCTCCTACCGTACCTACCACTACCAATCCTATCATCACCATTCCTACCACAACAACCCTTCCCTCCTACCGTACCTACCACTACCAATCCTATCATCACCATAGCTACCACAACAACCCTTCCCTCCTACCGTACATACCACAACATCCCTTTCTTCCTATCACCACCATTCCTACCACAACACCTCTACCCTTGCCAACACTATCACCACCATCACCACTACCATTATCACCACCACCAGCAGCACTATCACCAGTACCATCACCATAACTAACACCAGCCCGGTATCATGATGTGGTCGCTGTGTGTGTGCTGTTCCTCTCTCTCTCTCTCTCTCGGGGGGGGGGAGTCTTACGTTCTTCCTGCAGCATACCTCACTCTTCCCTCGTCTCCTTCTTTACCATTTTCACCCAATTTCACCCAATTATGTTTCCTATCCTTTCCTTTATTACCTATGTTCTTCACATCTTTTTTTTTTTTTTTTATGCGAGGAAGAAGGAACCAAAGGCCATGAGCCAGCAGTAACAGTTCCCTCCAAGAGAAAAACAAAATACAATAGAGAGCCAAATTCAAGATCCGATCATTTTGAGATGCCTGGACACACTACGTTTGAAAGACTGGAGATCATAGGCAGCAGGAAATACAGACAGAGGGAGACAGTTCCAGAGTTGACCTGTTGCATAAACGAAAGACTGGGAGTAACGGTTAACTCTTGCATTAGAGAGTTGGACAGAAAAGGGATGAGAGTTTGCTGCCAGACGGGTGCTACGCGCCCGTCGTAGAGGTGGAGGAATGCAAGCAGACGGTTCAGAGGAGCAGTGACCATTAAAGCAGCGATAGAAAAGAGATAAAGATGCAACAGTGCGGCGAAGAGACAGAGGTTGAAGGGAGTCAGTAAGAGGAGGAGAGTTAATGAGACGAAAAGCCTTTGACTCCACCCTATTGAGAAGAGCTGTATGTGGGGAGCCTCCCCACACATGAGAGTTGTACTCCACACAGGGGCGGATAAAACCCCTGTATAGAGTCAACAACTGTGCAGGAGTAAAGAAAGAGCGGAGTCGGCTTAGCACACCCAATCTCTTGGAAGCAGATTTTACAAGAGATGTAATATGATCTTTCCAAGATAAGTCCCGAGTAAATGAAACCCCAAGCATGTTCAAGGATGATGCAGGATTAAGCTGAATATTATTAAACATTAGTGGGTATACCTGTGGAAGAATTTGTCGGGTTGATAGGTGTAAGAACTGAGTCTTAGATGCATTAAAGACAACCATATTATTTTTACCCCAGTCAGAGATATGAGCCAAGTCAGACATTAGGTGTGCCATAGCCTCATCCCTTGTTTCTTGAAGTAACTGTTGAGATGGGCGTTGCGGGAAGCGAATGGAAAGGTGAAGGGTGGAGTCATCAGCGTATGAGTGGATAGGGTTAGATGTACAGCTTAGAAGATCATTGATGAATAAAAGGAAGAGTTGGTGATAGGACAGAGCCCTGAGGAACACCACTGTTGATAGATCTAGGAGAAGAACGATGGCCGTCTACAACAGTGGCTATAGAACGACCAGAAAGGAAGCTAGCGATGAAGGCACAGATAGAAGGATAGAAACCGTAGGAGGGCAGTTTGGAAATTAAAGATTTATGCCAGACTCGATCGAAAGCCTTTGAGATGTCAAGTGCAATGGCAAAGCTTTCGCCAAAGTCCTGAAAGGAGGATGACCAGGAGTCTGAAAGGTAGGTAAGAAGATCGCCAGTGGAGCGTCCCTGACGGAACCCACACTGACGATCGGAAAGAAGGTTGTGATAGGAAAGATGCCTTAAAATTTTTCTATTGAGAATTGACTCGAAAACTTTTGAAATACAGGACGTTAAAGCAATTGGACGATAGTTGGAGGGTTGGGAGTGGTCACCCTTCTTTGGGACTGGCTGAATGAGAGCAAACTTCCAGCAAGAAGGAAAGGTACAAGTTGACAGACAAAGGCGAAATAGTTTGCCTAGGCAGGGTGTAAGCACAGAAGCACAGTTCTTGAGAACAACAGGAGGGGCCCCATCAGGCCCATATGCCTTGTTAGTATTGAGGCCAGTGATGGCAGAAAATACATCAACTGAAGAAATTTTAATGTCAGCCATTAGGAAGTCAGAGGGGGGAAGTGATGGAGGAACAGCACCGGAATCGTCTAAGGTAGAATTGGAGGAGAAAGTCTGTGCGAACAGATCTGCTTTATCAGTAGAAGAAATAGCTACAGAACCATCAGAGTAGAAAAGAGGAGGGAAGGATGATGAGGTAAAGTTGTTAGAAAGATTTTTGGCAAGGTGCCAGAAGGAGCGGGAAGATTTCGTTCCTTTATTTTCATCTTCCTCCTCCATCCAACTTTCCTCTTCCGTCATTCTTTCTCCTCTCCTCCAATTTCCAACTTCTCTCCATCTCCCTCTCCTCTCTTCACTCAGATTCTTACCTAGTCTTTCTTCCCTCTTCCTCCTTGTAGTCTTTCTTCCCTCGTGTCCTATTCATTCATTTATGCTCCACCATTCTTCTCTCTCTTTTGTCTCTTTTTCTGTTTTATTTCCACTACTTTCTTTTTCTTTCTTCCACTTCCTCTTTATTTTCCTTCCCTCTCCCTTCTTTCCCTCCCCTCTCCCTTCTTCCTTTCCCCCTCCCTTCTTCCCTCCCTCCTTTCCCTCTCCATTCCTCCCCTCTCCCTTCTTCCCTTCCCCCTTCCCCTCCCTTCTTCCCCTCTCCTCTTCCATTCATTTCTTCCCTCCCTCTTCCCTCTCCTTTTGCCCCTCCCTCTTCCCCTTCCACCACAACCTTTAACCCCCCCTCAATACCAAGACAATATTTCAAACTCGCCCCTCCCTTTCACTGCCCTTCTGCCTCCCTCCCCTTACCTCCCTCCCATTCCTTTGCTCTTTCCTCTCCTCTCTCCTTCCCTCCTTGAATAAGCTGGAATGGGAGGAAGGGAGGAGGAGATGAGAGGGTGCGAGGGAGGGAAGGAAGACAGGCGGGAAACAAGGGAATGGGAGGGAGGGAAGAGAGGGAAGGGAGGCAAGTTGAAATGAAGGGAGGAATGCAGGAGAGAGGTGGGAGAGGGAAGGAGAGTAGGAAGGCAGGGGATGGAAATGACAGGGAGTTGCAAAAGGAAGATTTAGGTAGAGTTCAGAGGGAAGAAAAACTGTGAAAGTGGTAAGAAAGATTGGGAGAGAGAGAGAGAGAGAGAGAGAGAGAGAGAGAGAGAGAGAGAGTGACTCAGCATAACAGGTGTAATAAGCCCACAACAATAACCTCACCTTCCTCCTTCCCTCCCTCTTTTCCTTCCTTCCATTTTGCCCTCCTTCCCTCCTTTATTCTATTATCCTTCCTTCCTTCCTTCCTTCCTTCCCTCCCTCCCTCCTTCCTTCCTGCCTTCTCTCCTTCCCTTCCTCCTTCCCTTACCCTCTCATCCTCCCTCCATCTTCCACACTCCATCATTTCCTTTTAAGTCATCATTTCCACAATCTACATTTGGTACTTTTCCTCTCCACCTTTTCCCCTCAGTACATTTTATTTCTACTTTTTTTCTACTTAATCTGTACCTCATTTATATCTCTACATTTTACTCCCCAGAATCAGTTGTGGTGGTGCTGTGACTCATGGCAAAGAAATGTAATGAGATTATTTACAGGCACGTAGTAGTAGTAGTAGTAGTAGTGGTAGTATTAGTAGTTAGTAGTAGTAGTAGTAGCAGCAGCAGCAGCAGCAGCAGCAGCAGTAGTAGTAGTAGCAGTAGTAGTAGCAGTGGTAGCAGTAGTAGTTAGCAGTTAGTAGCGCAGCAGCAGCAGCAGCAGCAGCAGTAGTAGTAGTAGTAGTGGCAGCAGTAGTAGTAGTTAGCAGCTGCAGCAGTAGTAGTAGTAATAGCAGTGGTAGCAGTAGTAGTTAGTAGCAGCAGCAGCAGCAGCAGTAGTAGTAGTAGTAGTAGTAGCAGCAGTGGTAGCAGTAGTAGTTAGTAGTTAGTAGCAGCAGTAGTAGTAGTAGCAGTAATAATAATAATAATAATAATAATTAATAAGAACTGACACAGCATACAGACATCATTCACACTGCATTAAATTTTGCAGGACGAATTTATCAGATACATGTATGCAAAACAAAAATCGAAATATGAATGCACCATCATCATCATCACCACCACGACCATATTACCATCATCACCACCACAACCATCATCCCCACCACCACCATGACCATATCATTATCATCACCATCACCACCATCATCATCATCACCACCACCATCAACATCATCATCACCACCACCACCACCACGACCATCATCATCTTTATGGCTTTTTCCCGTACAATAAGGTGACGTATAAAAAGAACAATAATGAATTCTTCGAGAGACAAGATAACCCTTACCTAGACCCAACCATCATCACCCTTCTGCAGTGTGTCATCTCCACGTCATATTCTTTACGGTGAGAGAAAAGGAAATGAGGACTTAATTGGCGACAACTTTCCTTAATTAAATAAAATCCGTGTTGGTGTAAAAATCCACCAGTGAAGAAATAGCATTCAAAAATTTAATCGGGAGAAAACTGTGCGTGATTATTAGGTATATCTTGAACTTGGCTCTCTATTGTATTGTTTTTGTTTTTTTCTTGGAAGGAACGGTTTGCGAGCTCCTGGCCTTCGGTTCCTTCCTCCTTGCATAAAAAGAAAAAAACTGAAGTTAAGGCAATATCAAGACAACTACCTCTCTCTCTCTCTCTCTCTCTCTCTCTCTCCCTCTATTTATCTATCACTTTTTTTTTTTTTGAGAGAGAGAGAGAGCTGGTTCACACGGGCCAACACAAATTCTAAAAATGCACAGGTGATGATTACCTTCACTGCTTTCACTCTCAAAATTATCAATTAACAAAACTGTCCAAGCAGAAACGAGTAATTTCAGAATCGTGCAGTAAGCTAAAAAAATATCTAAAATGTTCTCTCTCTCTCTCTCTCTCTCTCTCTCGTGTACAGTATATATTATGAGAGAGAGAGAGAGAGAGAGAGAGAGAGTTAATGTAAGAGAGGTTGAGGCCTACTGGGCTTTTATCCCTAATGGTGTCAACACTCACCATTCTCTCTCTCTCTCTCTCTCTCTCTCTCTCTCTCTAACATCCTCTTTCCCACTATTCTACTTTCCTCCTTCCCCTACACTCAATTTCTTTTCTCAGCTCATATCCACAATAGCGCGTCAGTCTGACTGAAGATGAAAGAGAGAGGAAACGGAGAGGAGTGGGAGAGGATAGAAGATAGAAGGAACCGAAGAGTAAAAAGAGGAAAAAGGAAAAGCAGCAAGAAAGTTAAGAGACGAAGACGCAAGATGACAAAGTGAGATGACCGTAACATCAGGATACACTTCATATGATTCAGCTGTGGAGCTTAATTAACTTCTTACGCTCACCCTTCCGCCATCCCGCCGTCCTTCCCCTGACCCCTTGATGCGAGATGTGAAGAGGAGGGAAGGAAAATGAGTGGAATGAAAGAAGGGAAAGACGGAAGGTAAGAAGGAGAGGATGAATTTAAGATCGTAAGGAAGGAGGGCTGCCACGCTTATAATAATCACCTCTCGTCTATGAGGAAGAAAGAAAATAAGAAAAACAAGAGCAAAGAAAGGAAGTTTACTACCTCCTTCCTGGTGTAGTTTTGCCTCATTATCCCTCGTTAGTGGCACTGCAGGACTGGCGGTGGTTAGGTGAGGTACAACAGTGACAATGACAGTAACAGTGACATATACCCGTGCCACATTACCCTCTTATACCGTGATACCTGTCTCACACCTCACCTGTCCTCACCGTCCACCTGACCCCACCAACACCTTAATAGTAACTCCTTCCCTGCCTTTCCCCCTTCCCTTATCCTCCCTCACCTCCTGATCTCCAGCTTCTCCCTGCTTTTACTCCCTCCCTTCTCTGCCCTCACCTCCTTCCATTACCTTTCTCCTTAGCCCTCACCTCCTTCCATTACCCTTCTCCTTCGCCCTCACCTCCTTTCATTACCCTTCTCCTTCGCTCTCCCCTCCTTCCATTACCCTTCTCCTTCACCCTCATCTTCTCCTCATCTCCAGTTTATCACTAAACTTCAAGCCTCAACTGACTCCTTATCTGATTCCCTTCTGTCCCTTCACATCCTTTACCTGGGGAGACTTCTCGTGAAGGGGTTGGCCAATAAAATACACGAGGGAGAAAGTGTTAAAGATTTGAAGTAAGGTAGGAAGAATAAAGGGAATATAGATAAGGTAAGTATTAATAAAGAGAAAATTTGCAATGAGGCAGAAGTGTGAGGCAGGGATGAGGCAGGGTGAGGCAGGAGTGAGTCAGGGCATGACAAGGCAGGGCAAGGCAGGGCAGGATAAGGCAGGGCAGGGTGAGGCAGGGCAGGGTAAGGCAGGGCAGGGAAAGAGATCACTAATATTAGGATTCTTTTTTTTTACTACTCCACAGATACTGACCTCCCTGCCCAATGTTGCCCAGTCCTGCCCTCCCTCGTGTGTGTGTGTGTGTGTGTGTGTGTGTGTGTGTGTGTGTGTGTGTGTGTGTGTGTGTGTGTGTGTGTGTGTGTGTGTGAGAGAGAGGGGGGGGGAATTAGCCTAGTGATGCAAACTGTTTACCGTCCAGTGAGGCAGTAGAAATTAGATGAGGGGTGAAATGAGGGGAGAAGATGAGGTGAGGGGAGGAGGTAGAGGGTGAGGGGAGGGGGCAGGTGATGAGGGGAGGGGGGCAGAAAGTGAGGGGAGGGGAGGGCAGCGGTGATGTAAGGACAGAAATGCTAGCACCCCCCCTTCTCTCTCTCTCTCTCTCTCTCTCTCTCTCTCTCTCTCTCTCTCTCTCTCTCTCTCTCTCTCTCTCTCTCTCTCGGGGCGTGGCGGGTCCTGTCGTGGCGCCGAGGATCAAACTAACTTTGGTCAATTGGAAACTCTCCGACAACTGCGACATTGTTAAAGACGAGGCAGACTTTGGGGTACAAGAGGAAGAGGCATGTAACAAGAGGAGGAAGGATCAAGAGGACGAGGGATGAGACACGAGTTGGAGGGATGTGACACGATGGGGTGGGGTCAAGAGGAAAGATGTGACACGAGGAAGGATCAAGGGGAGGTGGGATGTGACAAGAGGAATGATGAAGAGGAGGAGGGATGTAACAGGAGGAGGAAGTGCTGAGAGGAGGAGAGATGACAGAAGGAGAAAGCGTCAAGAGAAGGATGGGTGTGACAGAAAGAGGAGGAGTTAAGAGGAAGAGGAATGTGACATGCAGGAGTCAAGAGGAGGAGGGATGTGGCAGGAGAAGGAGGGATGAAACGCAAAACGTGAGAAAGAGAGGGAAGGATGAGATGAGTTAGGATCTACACGAAGGGGGAAGTGTACGGAAGGACAAGGAGAACCGTAATTCAAAGATGATGGAAGAATATGTACAAGGAAGACAGGATCGAGGAGTGGCGTATTACACACACACACACACACACACACACACACACACACACACACACACACACACACGTCCGTTTTACATACCTGGACATCTTACGTGTAAACACCTGGAGGTCATAGGCAGGAGGAAAAGGAAGAAAACACACAATACCTACAATACAATGTGATAGGTAAATAGCACTACACTAGAAACACATTTGGCAGTATTTTATGTATTGTGGAAACGGCTCAGTCGGCTGGTGTGGGCGTGGATGTAGCAGTGGATGTAGTAAATGAATGAGATGCAGGGTAGATACTAAGCCGTCCTCAAAACACGAGAGAAATTGCCGGTGAAGTGGAAGTGGAGCCAAGTAGAGCTAAGTGGAGCACCGTGTATGAATGCCGTCCACTTCATTGCTCACTTTCTCTAGGTGGTGATACTGCCTGACATATTTTCTCTCTCGTCCACGTAATTTCTGTCACTTCCTTCCATTATAATTCTTCTTCATATTTACCTGTACTAACATTCTTTCCCTCCCATCATTCCAAACATCTCTTCCTCTTCTCTCTCTCTCTCTCTCTCTCTCTCTCTCTCTCTCTCTCTCTCTCTCTCTCTCTCTCTCGAATATGATGCTAAAACAACCCCTCCGAAGCCAAATCTGAGTCGTCTTTTTTTTACGTCTTAAATAATAATAGGGAGAAGAAAAATTGGGGAGGAGGGCAGGGAGAGAAAAGGGAGGGGAGGAAGGAGACCAAGAAAAATGAACGAGGGAGGAGAAACAGAGCCACAGAGTACTCTATGGCTCTGGGGAGAAAGACGCCCTCCTCTCTCCTCCATCCCACCATCCCTACCCTGCCCTGCCTTCATCACTCCATCCCTATCCTGCCCCCCCCACCCAATCCCTACCCTGCCCTTCCCTCCTCTGTTTTCCTTTTCCCTCTCCCACCTCCATCTCTTCCCTTCCCCTTCCATCCCAACATCCCTACCCTGCCCTGCCTATAGATTTTTCCCTCTATCCTTGTCTTACTTCTCTCCCTTCCTTCCCCTGCCCTGTCCTTCCCTGCCTTCCCCTGCCCTGTCCTTTCCTTACTTCCCCTGCCCTGTCTTTCCCTGCCTTCCCCTGCCCTGTCCTTCCCTGCCTTCCCCTGCCCTGTCCTTCTCTTCCTTCCCCTGCCCTGTCCTTCCCTGCCTTCCCCAGCCCTGTCCTTCCCCTGCCCTGTCCTTCCCTGCCTTCCCCTGCCCTGTCCTTCCCTGCCTTCCCCTGCCCTGTCCTTCCCTGCCTTCCCCTGCCTCCCCCCATCCCTGTCCTGTCCTTTCCCTTCATATCCCCTTTTCTGGAGACCTTTCCCTGGGGGCCCTCGTATAATTGCTTCTCTCTCTCTCTCTCTCTCTCTCTCTCTCTCTCTCTCTGGCAACTTTTTTATACTTTTTTCTTCCTATCACCAAATACGTTTACTGAAATTTGTAAGCTCCTCTCAGACTGAAAGAGATAAGAACGAAAACAGTAGATCCATTCACCACGATGATAGCATTTCTTTTAGGGTCAGTATATTTGTCCGAGGATGCCTGGTATCGTACTAGCACACACACACACACACACACACACACACACACACACACACACACACACACACACACACACACACACACACACACACTTGAGTCCACTAGATTCAGGACAACGTAAAAGAAGTTATAACAGAAAAAAATTAAAGATAAGGATGCCAGAAAGAGAGAAAGAGAGACAGATGGTATGAGTGAACAGGGAAGAGAACAATTATGGAGAGAAAGAGAAAGTGGCAGAGAGTGAAGTGACCCCCAGTGATAGGCTGACCTTTGACCCCGCTGACCAGTTTTTGTAGACGTGGACGAGGTGGAAAAGAGAGGGAAGGAGCTGGAGACACACAGAGAGGAGATGTTGAGGAAAGGGAAGAAGGTAGAGACAAACAAAGAGGAGATGCTGAGGAGAGGGAAGGAGGTAGACAGGTAGAGAGAAGGTGGGGTGGACAGGGAAAGAGGTAGAGAGGAGATGTAGAGGAGAGGGAAGGAGGTAGAGACAGGTGGAGAGATGGTGGAGAGGAGAGGGAAAGAGGTAGAGACAGGTAGAGAGAAGGTCTAGAGGGGAGTGAAGGAGGTAGAGACAGCCAGAGAGATGGTTGAGAGGAGAGGGAAAGAGGTAAAGACAGGCAGAGAGAAGGTGGAGAGGAGAGGGAAAGAGGTAGAGACAGGTAGAGAGAAGGTGGAGAGGAGAGGGAAAGAGGTAGAGACACAAAGAGAGGAGATGCAGAGGAGACGGAAAAAGGTAGACAGGTAGAGAGAAGGTGCAGAGGAGAGGGAAGGAGGCAAACAGGTAGAGGGAAGAAGTAGAGGAGAGGGAAGGAGGTAGACAGGTAGAGAGAAGGTGCAGAGGAGAGGGAAAGAGGCAAAGACAGGCAGAGAGAAGGCGCAGAGGAGAGGAAAGGAGACAAAGAAAGAGGTGAAGTCTGTGCACTGCTAGGTATTATAATCAGTAAATCACTACCAATTATCTTTTTCCCTTCAGCTTAACAAAATCGTCCGAAAGGAAATACAAATAATCGTAATTCAAGTGTAAATGACGCAAAACCTTTAAGAAACCCGTGTGTGTGTGTGTGTGTGTGTGTGTGTGTGTGTGTGTGTGTGTGTGTGTAACCTCGCCTCTAACCACACACTCCTCAAGACACCATAATATTTAAATGGTTAATGGATACTTAAATACCTTCCTTCTCCCTCCACTAATTAACCAGGTAGGATAATTAACCGTGGATGTGGCGGAAAGGTGAAAGACGGGGAAATATTGCAGGTTTGATTGTTCGCGTGAGTCGCCAATTATTCGCTTATTATCAATGCGTTTCGGACAATTTCTTAACATTTTCTTACATTATTCCTTTTTGCATTATTATATTTACCTGACAGCTCTCTCTCTCTCTCTCTCTCTCTCTCTCTCTCTCTCTCTAGCTCTCTCTCACACACACACACACATAGGTCTAACAATGGGCCAATATTTTTCTTAACTCTTTTCATTTTTCTCATTCATTTCCTACACTTTTTTCATCACAATTTTATTTCTACAAGTCTCCCTTTTTCATCTGTCTCCCTTTCACCTCTCTTTATTTTCCTTTAACTTTATTTTTTTTCTTTATTCCAATGTGGTTCCTTCCTTTAATATACTTAGTCTTTTTCCAATTTTACTTCCTTGTTTGGATTCCCCACTTCATTTTACTTCTTCCTCCTTCTCACAATCCACCATGATTTTTTTATATTTTTCCTCTTATCTCTAACACTTTCATTCGCTTTCCTCTTTTACTCATATTACTTGCTTTCCTTCCAGTTCCCTCCTTTATTTATTTTCTTCTCCACTTCTGTTGTCTCTGTTAATATGGTTGGCTTTATCTTTTCTCCCTTTCCTTCATTATTACTGTCAGTCTCTCTCACACTCTTTTATTCTCGATACATATACACATTTACACTTACATACAAAAACACACATACAGTATATACACTTACACATATACACACACATCTGCATTTACACTTACATATATATACACATACACAATTACACCTATATATAAATACACACATACACTTTTACACTTTCATATAAATACACAAACACATTTACACTTACATATAAATACACACATACACATTTACACTTACATACAAATAGACACATATATACATATACACTTACATATAAATACACACATACACATTTACACTTACATATAAATACACATATATACATTCACACTTACATATAAATATACACATATATACAAATACACTTACATATAAATACACTCACACTCGGTACACATATACAAATTAACACACACATAATTTACATACCCAGACGCGGCGAACATACACAATTACACACACGCTGCTGTATATACACCTACACACATATACACTTACACACACATATTAAAGCATACACACACAATTTACAAACCCAAAAGACACACTAAGATACACACACCACAATATCAATACAGACACACAAAAACGCACAGAACACACCACAATATCAATACAGACACACAAAAACGCACAGGAAAATAAACGCACACAGTCTTCTCAAAATAGGTTCACATGCACAAGATTACACATACACACATTCAAACGTACACACACACACACACACACACACACACACACACACACACACACACAAAGCCCTCATGCAATCCTCTGGACTCTCACTTCTGACCTTTACAGTATTATTGTAGTTGTTGTTGTTGTTGTTGTTGTTGATGCCACTGTTGATGCTGCAAGATGCAATATGAATGTTTAGTTATCATTCCTACACCTGCCATCTTTATTTTCCTTTTTCGCCATCTGTCTGTCTGTCTGTCTGTCTCTCTCTCTCTCTCTCTCTCTCTCTCTCTCTCTCTCTCTCTCTCTCTCTCTCTCTCTCTCTCTCATAGCCATAATTGCTATAGGAGAACGCAATTTCTTTTTCGATGACCATGATGATAATTATCGAAGAATGCTTTCTCTCTCTCTCTCTCTCTCTCCTTCCATCAAGTACCAACATACCTCAGTTTCTTTCCGCTAAATACTTGACCCAGAAAGAAAATGCTGAGAGAGAGAGAGAGAGAGAGAGAGAGAGAGAGAGAGACCGGGGGGCGTAATCAAGGAGTAGAGAGATCATTAGCCCCCTTAATGAACTTCTCTCAAATGGTAAGATCCTCTCTCTCTCTCTCTCTCTCTCTCTCTCTCTCTCTCTCTCTCTCTCTCTCTCGGAAAAACTGAGAATCAAACTTAAAACTAAAGAAACGGAGCAAGAGATATGACTTCAGTGATACAAAGAAAATGAAGGTGAATCAAGCAGAGAGAGAGAGAGAGAGAGAGAGAGAAAAGAGATGATGAAGGTAAAGGGGATGTCGTGCATGAAACCATTACGATAACAATAATGGTGATGGGGAGGGGAAGGGGCAGCAGGAGGAAGGGGGATGCACGGGAGGAGGAAGATGGGAGGGAGTGTAAAGAAAGATAAGAAGGGCGAGACGTATCACCATCATCATCAGTACTTTAACCCTTGTTCCCCATGGAAACACTAGGTGGGAATATTTACATAACACACTTTTATCTCCGTCTCTATGTAAGTGAATTTATAAAGGGAGTCACAGGAGCTACAGGGCTACTTACATCACGACCTTTGACCCCCATACTCTCACGACCTTTTGTGTAGATTACCCTGTTAAATTTTACATGTCAAATCTACCTACCTACTTACCTACCTATCTATCTATCTATCTATTTATCTACCTACCTACCTATCTATCTATCTATCTATTTATCTACAGCTAGACGCCTGAATCCGGTAAGGGGGGCCACAAACAAATCGCCTCCATGTCGCCCTGTCCCCTGTCATTACGCTACCCTTTCCCCAGCTCACACCCCCCTCTTTCATCTACCTCTCCACTCCACCCAGAAGTCGTAGGTTAATTATAAAGAGAAAAACCGACCCCTCATGACCTCCCCCCGCAGGTATTGGGGAAGTGGTGTGGAGGGGGGGTGGGAATGGACTGTCTCCTTAATTATCACTACAGCCTTTCCTCATTCATTTCCTATTCACAGCCAATTCTCATTTCCTCTCTCGCTCACTCTCCCACCCAATCACTTGACTCACTCACTCATGCACCCACTCTCTTTCCAACTCACTCTCTCAGTAACTCACTGATCTCATCCACTCACCGAGAATGTCACAGGCAAGTCCCATTATATCCAGAAAAAGAAACAGAAAAACATTATTATTTTCCCCGCCAGTCTTCCTTCCTCCCCTTCCTTCCACTTCAACAAGCTCTGGGAAAAATACCAGAAAAGCAAGGACTGTGGTCTGGCCGGGACACACACACACACACACACTATTTATCTATGTCTATCTAACTGTCTATTCATCAGAGAGAGAGAGAGAGAGAGAGAGAGAGAATTAGTAAAGACGCTACACAAACCAACACAAAAGAACAACACGTAAGAAGTCATGAAATCTGTGTGTGCAGGCAACATGAAAGAGAAAAACTAGGAGGAAATGAGGGAGAACAAAAGAGAAGTTAAAGAACGAGAGTAAAAGAGAGAAGCCAACAAGGAGCAATAACAAGAGGTTAGCGAAGACCAATGAGAACGTATGGGTAATAAAAAAATAAAAACGAGAAATCATGAAACGTTTTTGTAGATAACAAGAAGGAAAAATTATGAGACTTTTTGTACAGGTAATAAAAGGAACGAAAAATTATGAAACGTTTATGTATAGATAATAAAAACGCAAAATTATGAAACGTTTCTGTATAGACAATAAAGATAACGAAAAATCATGAAACGTTTTTGTATAGGTAATGAAAATAACGAAACATTATAAAACGTTTTTCGCAAGGATGATAAAAAATAAAAACGAAAAATAGAACGTTTTTGTATAGATAATAAAAAATAAAAACGATAAATTATGGAACGTTTATAAAGAGAGGAAAATGAGTACCGGTAACAAGAGAGCGATAGCAGGGAACACTGATGGATTGACAAGGAAGTGACAGATAAACGATGATAGATAATACAGAGAGAAGAGATTAATTTAACAGAACAGCCTAACAACACGGATGTAAATTAGGAGGAAAGGGAAGAAAGTGATATTATGATAGAACAAAGATGACAAATAAAAAAATAAACAAAAAAAGGGATCTATGATAATGACAGAGAGGCTAAGGAAAAAAAAAACTGAACTGAGAGAGAGAGAGAGAGAGAGAGAGAGAGAGAACCAATACTGAACAGACCATACGAAGGATTTAAAAAAAAAAAAAAAAGAAAAAAAAAAAGAAAGCACGCGTCAAAAGGACAACCAAAAAGGGAAAAATACAGAATTAGAAAAATATTGAATGAAAGAAGCTATCTCATACAGCCCGAAGCAGGAGAATCGATAAGGTCCACAGTGCCTTCGCTGACTATGGGAATCTGGCCTTATTAAAACTGTGGCTCAATAGGGTCCAAAATCCCATCCTTTACAATGGGATTTTCGCCCTTGGGACACGCTCTGGTAGAAAAGAAGAGTCGGGTGTGGTTAGAGTGGGGGTGAAAGAGAGAGAGAGAGAGAGAGAGAGAGAGAGAGAGAGAGAGAGGAGGAGGAGGAAGGGGGAAGAAAAAAGGGGGCTGGAGGCGCGAACAAGGGAGGAAGATAAAATAAGGGCATAGGAAGAAGAAAAGGGAGTGTGAGAAGAAAATACGAATAAGGCACAAGGAAGACAACACCTGAGACTAATTTATCTATTTTTTTTACTGAAGCCATTTTTATTACTTAATAATAAAAATGCTTCTTATTTTCTCCTTACCATTTTCAGGCTTCAGTTGGTTTTATTTCTTCTAAAGTCACTTATATCTACTTTTAGTATTGTGACTCTCTCTCTCTCTCTCTCATACAAACAAAACCGCAGATATTCTATATACGGTAACTCGTAAAATTTTCTCTCTCTCTCTCTCTCTCTCTCTCTCTCTCTCTCATACAAACAAAACCGCAGATATTCTATATACGGTAACTCGTAAAATTTTCTCTCTCTCTCTCTCTCTCTCATACAAACAAAACCGCAGATATTCTATATACGGTAACTCGTAAAATTCTCTCTCTCTCTCTCTCTCTCTCTCTCTCTCTCTCTCTCTCTCTCTCTCTCAGCCTGGCAGCCACTCTCAAAGTCTTCTCGGATTTGAATACAAGATTTCAAAGATTTCTGGCGACCATAAAATTTGGTGTGAAGGAGGAGGAGGACGAGGACGAGGACGAGGAGGATACAGAAGCGACTTGGAGATGAGGTGAAAGGAGGGAAGGAAGGAAGCAGGGAAGGAGAGGAAGGAGTAGGAAAGCAAGGAAGAAAAGAGGTTAGGAAGGAGAGACCTGAATCAGTGACGAGAGGGAGAGAAGGAAGAAAATAGGAAGACAAACTGAGAAGGAATGAAGGGGGGGAGAGGTGCAGGGGGAAGGGGAGGTGGGACGGAAGGCACGAAGGGATAGAGGAAGTGAAGAAAAAGAGACAGAAAGACTGACAGCATACGGGAAAAATAGACAGGAACAAGAGAGAGAAGAGGTGACAGGGGGGCAAGGCAGGTAAATGGAAGGGGAAAAGGTGGCGTGGAAATAAATACAAAAGCAAAACAAGAAAAGGTAACACGAAATAAAAAATATGAATAAAACAAGAGAGAGAGAGAGAGAGAGAGAGAGTATAGCTCGTCTGTCGAAGCCGGAGTTGGACAAAAAGTGATGGATTAGAAAACTTGCTGGAGAGAGAGAGAGAGAGAGAGAGAGAGAGAGAGAGACAGACAGACAGACAGACAGACAGACAGAGACAGAGACAGACAGACAGAGAGACAGACAGACAGACACCACGGAGACAAAGTTAAACAAAAAGTGAGAAAGGAGTAAGAGGGAACAGGTGTCAAGGGCCATTACTATGCCAACCATACTGGAAAAAAAAAAAACAAAGACTATAATATAAAAAGAAAACTACCAATACTTGCCCCACCCCAACTCTAACTTTCCTGGAAAAAGAAAATTTGTGTTGGTGTTACGACCCAGAGCCATCCTCCTCTCCCACCTTCCTGTGGTAAGGTTTTCTTCCTTCTACTTTTAACGTGATCACTCTTTTCTCCTTTTCCTTCCACTCTCTCTCTCTCTCTCTCTCCTCTCCCAGCTTCTTGTGGTTTCCCTTTCCTCCTCTATATTCTTTGACGTGATGATTCTTTTCTCCTTCCCCCCCCCCTCTCTCTCTAAGGTCTCCAAAAACGTGATGGACAGAGTGGCAGCATAAGACAGAGCATCACCTCCAACCATCCACTCCAACGACACCAAAAACCAACTCTCTCAATGGGTCTACATTTTCCTCCATCCCGATCTCTCACTCTGGCAGGAGGAGAAAATGAGGAGGGAGAGAAGAGGGAGATAGGAGGGAAGATGGGACAGGGAGGGAGAATGATGGGGAGGGATGGGGAGACAGAGGGAGGGAGATGTAAGGGAGAGGGATGAAGGGACACCAAGGAGATGAGAGGGTGATGAGAAGGAAGGGTGGGACAGAGAGGGAGGGAGATAAATGACTGATGGGAAGGCATAGAAGGACAGGAGGAGAGGAAGAGGGATGGAGGGAGAGGGAGGAAAAGAAGAAGGGAGGGAGGGTGATGGCTAGGAATGGAGGGACAAAGAGAGGGAGAGGAAGGGAAAGGAGGGTGATAGGGTGGGAAGGTGGGACAGGGAGGGAGGGTGCTGGGGATGAATGGGAGGATGGGAAAGGAGGGAGGGTGATGGTTAGGAATGGAGGGACAAAGAGGGAGGGAGGAAGGGAGAGGAGGGTGATGGGATGGGTGATGCATGCGCAACCACCGCCACCCTCACCCCCAACCATCATGTTTACGGGTGGCGGCGGAGATGGAGAGCAATAACGCTGAGAGTGGACGACACTGGCGGCACGGCAGGTGATGGACGGCAAAGTGAACGATGCCTGACACTGACACGGAAAAAAAAACTGTGAGAAGAGAATACTTGATGAACCAGAGGAGAAAGAGCACAATGAACCTACCGTAAGGAGTGAAGTGGAGAAGAGAAAAGGTGAAGAGAAACATTACAAGGAGGAAATAGAAAGAAGTGAAAAAAAAACACACACACACACAGGGAAGTGAAGAAGACAAAAATGGAGTGAAGTTGAGCGAAGAAAAGATGAAAAGTATTACCGGAATGAGAAAATGGAGAAGCAACAGACGAAGAAAAGAGGTTAGAAAAGAAAAAAAAAGCAGAGGAGAAAATGGAATGAAAAGATGAGAGGAGGAGGGGAGAGAAGAGAAGAGAGATTGAGCCAAAAGAAGCAGGAAAGAAGACACAATGGAGAGAAGGAAAAGAGATGATATTCTTAAACTCGCTCTCATTTTATTCTCTCTCTCCTTTCTCTCCCATCCGTCCACTCTCTCCCACACACTCTCTTACAATCTCACTAGCTTTTATTATGCATTTTTCAGTCACTTCTTCACATCCACACATTCTCGTTTCCGGCCAGTAAAATAAATAAAGATAAATAAAGAGGCATTATTCTGACTGTCACCTGCCTTTTCACGTATAAAATTCACTTTATTTTTACCTTGATGAAGCTCTTTTTTTTTTTTTTTTTTTTTTTTTTTTTTTTTTTTTTTGAACACTGATATTTCACATCTCTGACTGCCCTTTTAAATGCTCTTTAGGACTATTTTGCGCTCGCTCGCTTTGCTCTCGCGCACGCACACACACACACACACACACACACACACACACACACACACACACACACACACACACACACACACACACACACACACACACACACACACAGGTGCAGTGGTAACGCTCTCGCCTAGCATCTGCTAAGACGGGGGTTCGCGCCTTGCTCGGGATGCGAAAAAGTTTCACTGACAAAGCGGGTGGTCACTGTCCTCCTTGAGCAAGAGGATGGGTGTGTGCGTGTGTGAAGGTCAAGGCTTTGCCCTTAGATCGGACTATATGAGCTCTCAGCTCTCTTCCGGGAGGGTAAAATGCCCATGATCACAAAACCATCACGTGATCCTGACCGACCCGGTGAATTACACACACACACACATTTTTGGTTGCCTTTTTAAGTGCTCTTTAAGACCACTACACACACACACACACACACACACACACACACACACAATTTCACAACCTAACATAAATCCACATAACACTCAAACAAATGCACATAACACAAACAACAACATTATAACCTAAATTATCTGGTTATATATAAAATTTATCCTGATACACATTCCAAAAAAACAAATAAATAAATAAATCGCATGGCCAAAAACGAAATTACATACGTGAAACTGATTTTAGTAATATAGTAAAAAAAAATATTGGTGTTTGTGTGAGTGGGTGGTGCAAGTGAGTGTCACAAGTAAGTGGTACAAGTGAGTGATGGAAGTGAGTGATGCAAGTGCGTGGTGTGAGTGGTGTCAGTGAGTGGTGCAAGAGAGTGGTGTGTGGTGCAAGTGAGTGTTGTGAGTGGTATGAGTGGTGCAAATGAGTAATGCAAGTAAGTAGTGTGAGTGGTATGAGTGGTACAAGTGAGTGGTGTTAGTGGTGGTGAATGGGGTGAAGTGGGATAACAGTAGGGTAAGCTGGGGTGGTATGGGGTAACACTGACAGGTAAAGTAAGGTATCTGAGTATGGATGTGTTGGATGGGCAGGACTGGGGTTATGGTGGGGTGGGGTGGGTTGACACGAGGCCAAACTGATGTGATAATTATAAGGTACAGTGTGACAGGGTGGGATGGGGTGGGGTGGGTTGACACGAGGCCAAACTGAGGTGATAATTATAAGGTACAGTGTGACAGGGTGGGATGGCGTGGGGTGGGAAGGCAGCATCATTACTTAATAACCTCACTGGGGCGATTTAGAGCAAGGAGGGAGTGACTGACCTTTATGTGGTTGCTGAAATAAGTCACTGATTGAATAACCTCAGGTAATGACAGAGTTCACAAATGCAGAACGAAGAGACTAATCTAAAGCAGCAATTTCATGTGGAGAGGATGAAGGGTGAAAGACTGACGAAGAGAGTGCATGTGAGTGAGGTGGAGCGGGGAAGAGGGAGGGGGAGGCCGAGGATGAGACGGAGAGATGGGGTGGAGAGGTATATGAGAGAGAGAGGTGTGAGTTGGGAGCAGGCCA
Organism: Coenobita brevimanus; assembly: GCF_032717465.1. Lineage (NCBI taxonomy): Eukaryota > Metazoa > Arthropoda > Malacostraca > Decapoda > Coenobitidae > Coenobita > Coenobita brevimanus. The sequence continues at coordinate 20,356,024 of NC_136995.1, read as the reverse complement.
GTGGTTGGCGGGGGACCGGGCGACGTGGAGGCGATTTGTTTGTGGCCACCCCGAACGGGATTGAGGCGTCTGGCAATAGATAGACAGAAAGATAGAATTTCACTTAGGAACGAATGAAAAGAGTACAGAGAGATTATTCAAGGCGAGAGATTAATCAAGGTGTGTGGGAAGGTGTGAAGTAACAGTGTGTGTAATGGCAGGCTGGTCATAAAAATTAAACAGACACGTGAAAACTGAGGCTGGGAAGAAAAGGTCACATACTCTTGCAGAAATGATAAGGTGGAGGCAGTGAGGTGGAGGAGGCTGGGTAACTACGGAAAGCACTCAATCACCGTGGTGGGAACGTTTTAGATAATGACTGTAAGGGTGAACAGGAGTAACCTTTGGGGGTGAAAAGGTGTGCATTAGGGTTTGATAGACTTGTGAGGCTAGGTGGTGGACGATAGGAAGAAAAAGAGAATGGACATAAAACAGGCGAAATAGAAACAAAATCTATCGAGTCTGGAATAATAACTGACAGGTATTGGCCTTGTAAATATGAATAAGGAGATATTATAAGAAGAAACATTATTTCCAATGAAGCGAATATAAAACTACGTGCACTAAGAAACAAAAGTCTGTTGTACGGTACTTACGCTCCCTGACTTCACAGTTTCTGACACCATTACGTAATTCGGCCAAAGATCAGTGTTAAAGGCGTCAGCTGCTGCAGATCAAATTTATAGGTTTATGAAATGCGAGGTAATCTTGGGTAATCCACTTGCCAGGGCATTACTGAAAATGGATATTGGCTTGAATGAAGATGGGTGACAATAATAAATCCCCCCAACACCGCGTACATTAACCGTTTAACTCACACATCTCCCCCTCCCCGGTGCTCCCCCCTCCACTCCCCCTCCCTGCTTCTCCCTTCCTCTCCTCCCCCTCTCTGCCTCACCACCCCTGCCATATTTCTCCAGCACCAACGCCTAATGCCTCAACAGATTATCGGGCAACAGATTACCGCAATAAATATCAGGCAGGCAGACCGAGGTGAGGACAAACATAACGCATTACCAGACATTAAAATATTTCCCGACAAGAAAATGAAAGTTTAAAATTACGCCTATCCACTCCACAAGGGTCCTTACGGTAGACAATTTTCTTCCAAGTCAAAATCTTCTCCTAGAATACTACTCGCAACGTCAATGTTATAACCAGGTCCCCATATCTACTGCTTGGTGGACAGGGACAAATGAGAGACAAACTTTTATCCTTGACTCAAACCAGTCCACGAATCATCACTACCACCAACCAACATAGCTGGGGCGCGCACACACACAGACACACACACACACACACACACACACACACACACACACAAATAGTGGTGATCCTCGACTCAGGTAATCTCATGGGTGCACTGAACAGAACTGCACTTAAACATACTTTCCCGCAACTTTAGGGAGACTTAAAAACCCTAAATGGTGGACGGCGATAGAAGGATTATATGTATTTTTATCACGCAGTCCAGTTGTACACACACACACACACACACACACACACACACACACACACACACACACACACACACTTGATACACCACAAACACGCCTGGGGACACATTTCCTCATTCACTGTGCCATCAGGATGCCCAACCTCTCCTACAATTCATCCTTTAATATTCCACCAAATCAGCCTCTTGCTCCATCACCACCAACACAAATATCATCACGTTCTCGGCACATAATGACCTTATACCCTCGTTCTAAAATATTCCTTCATGCTGCTTATTTTATCAGCCTCCCACCTGTGCTTCTGCCGCCCCATCTGTCCTCTCGATACTGCACCATACTGACAATAAAAAGCGGTGGTGGTATATTAAAGTTAACAGACCCGACCTCACCCTCCAACCACCACATCCATCACACTGTCATTGTTACTCCAGCCAACCCCTCTGATATATGATCCCACCTCACTCCGCCGCCATCATAAAGTTTAGTTACAAAGCTGCAAAGTTCCACACACACAGTCACTCCATCGTTACTGTGTAGTATTAAACGAATATTACACTCCTTGGATAAATTGATGACGATAAAGAACGAGATAATGACTGTGTTTTCCCTTCATGGCTGTGTGTGTGTGTGTGTGTGTGTGTGTGTGTGTGTGTGTGTGTTCTCCTCCTCACATTCTTTCCTGTTGTACCCCTACTTTGAGCTATATCTCTTTTCTCTCTCTTCCTCCTCATGCACCGTCTGTCCCAATACTACTCCTCTCCCACTCCCACCCCACCCCTGCACCCCCCACCTTCACACACCCCGCCACATCAACAAACTTACGCCGCATATTTCCTGGTTTATCTGGTTTACTCCGCAGGGGATAGTTTTTTTTTTTTTTTACAACACAATATTTGGGAAGGAAGCGCTTGGGTGAGGAAGGATGCTAAACACACACACACACACACACACACACACATCATCATCACCATCACTGCTCTCCATCACCACATACCAACACACACTCACCACCATTACCCTCTCCACCACGACACTCCCCACCATTCTCTCCCCATTACCTCTCCACCACCACACACCTAACCACACTCACTACCATTACCTTCTCCACACACACACACACACACACACACACACACACACACACACACACACACACACACACACACACACACACACCACCACCACCACACAGCACCATCCCCCTCTCCACCACACGCATTTCCTGTCCACACAAAACTGTTTGCACAAGGATTATCTGATATTTGTCAACATTTGCCTTCCTGATAGGTCAACCCAGGCCAGCTCTGTTCACTTCCACTGCAGACCTCAGTGTATGTATATATTTTCCTGCACTTCTCGCAACACACACATCTCAGCCTTTACCTCAACTCTACTTCCACTTCGAAGACAGACACTTTTCATGTGGGGGGGGAGAGGGGGAGGGTTTAAAGGATGGTGAGAGGGAGGGGAGGGAGGAGGAAGGGAAACGTCGACGAGAGGGAAGGAGGTAGAAGGGGAGTAAAGTAATGTGTGTGTGTGTGTGTGTGTGTGTGTGTGTGTGTGTGTGTGTGTGTGTGTGTGTGTGTGTGTGTGTGTGTGTGTGTGTGTGTGTGTGTGTGTGTATGAGAGAGAGAGAGAGAGAAACCCCCTCCCACATAAAAATAATATACACTCCTACACAGACAGACAACACCGGGGCCAAGGAGGGGAAAGCAGAGACAGCTGGTGGTAAGGAAGCACAGAAATTACCTAATATCCCTACACAAGCAACTTATCCTTTCCCGGCACACACACACACACACACACACACACACACACCAGGGCCGCGCTCCACATCCGTCTCTGCCCCCTCACGGAACTACAAACCCTCTGATTTACCCCCACCAAGAAGGATATATTTGGCCGATGTCACTGTCTCATAAAACTAGTGTGATTTTTAGGGATTATTCAGTTAGCTTCATCTACCCTAATCCGGATTACAATTGCTGTTTTAGCAGAAATCACTGAGCTATTAAAATCCAACAACAACTTCACACCGATGACACCAAAAAATCCTTCACGCCAATAATGTACTCTCTTATTTAAATCTTATCTGTGCACGGATTTAATCAACTAAGGATGGCTCTATTGTAGGGATTTATCATGGCTTAAATCCATCATGGCTTCAGTTAATCCATCATTTCTTCAGTTAATCCCTCCAGTTTGTTAGGTGCTCCTGAATTAAATCATACGAGGGATTACAAGAATAAAAATGTCATCGGACTGAAGAGGCTAAAGCGGAAGTGCAACAAGGAACCATCTCGAGGGATCGTATTCTATTGGGAAAGCATGCTCCCTAACACCTCTTCCTTAGCGATTTATTTTTGGATATGGCCGGTTAATATTGCACGTTATTTATGCGAAGTATGGCGATACTGAAAGGACTTAGGAACACAGAAGAGGAGAGTAAGGTGAAGCAAAATAAATCGCTTAGGAAATGGAGTTAGGGTGCTTCCATAAGCGACAATACGGGTCAACAATTTCAAGACCAATATACTGGAACTTAGATTAAAATATATATATATATATATATATATATATATATATATATATATATATATATACTATAAATGGAAGTGTGCGTTGTATGTGGAGGTGTGTGACGTGCAAAAACATGGTCAGAATTAACTTGTAGTGTTTACCATCAGGAGGCGCCACACACCACGGACTGTAAACACTGATGGTGACGTCAGTGTTTACATTGTTGGGGGAGAGGGAAGGAAGAGACTCGGCTGGGGGGAGAAGGAGGGAGGGGAGAAGGGGGCAGAGGAGAGGAGGAGGTAGTAGGAGTGGGAGAGGGTAGGGGAGGATGAGGGTACGAGCGATACAGTGATGAAAGAATGTGGAGAGACGAAGTGTGAAGAAAGCAAACGAAAAGACGAGTTTAAAGAAGAAAATATAAAAACCGACAGGTACAGAACTTAGTGCAAAGGAAAGACGACAGTTGAAAAAGAAAAGATGTGGACGTACTGGAAAGAGATATGGAGGAGAGAGAGAGAGAACAGGGTAAACTGGTTAAGATTGAGAGGCAATGGCAAGGAGGAAGAGAAAGGAAGGATGGAATCTAAGGAAAAGGAGATTTAAAAAGACGGCAGAGAAGAAGGGAAACAGAGGTGGAAAGGAAGGAAAATGAGAGAATACTGACAGGAAAACAGGACAAAGAAAAAGGACAAGGGAAAACGAATAAGTATAATGAGTAAGAGAATAGAGAAGACAAGCAGAGGTGGGAAGGAAGATGAAAGTGAAGATGCCAAGAGAGCAGACTAAAAACAATTGAGAAAGATGAAAAAGAAATGAGTAATAATGATACCTGGATAAGAGGAAATGAACTAAAGCTTGAAATGATAAAAAAACGGAAATGTGAAGGAAGGAAAGTGAAAAACAAAAATAAAAAAGGTCAGAATGTACAATACACAATGGTGAAATGAAAGACGAAACAGAATGGCGGAAATCAGATGAGAAATATTTATAGGGAAGACAAGATAATGAATAAAAAAGAGGTCTGAGGAGGGAGATATGATGACAGAAAAGAGGTGAGCAAGAGGTGGAAAATGACGAAAGATAAGGATACCGGAAGAAGGAAGAGCAGACTGTGAAGAGGAAGTCTGAGGAGAAGGAGAGATAAGAGTCTGAGATAAGAAACTGAGATGGCGCGGAAGGATGATGAGATAAAGAAGAAAATTACATCAGAGGGTAGTAGCAGTATTAGTAGTAGTAGTAGTAGTAGTGGTTGTGGTGGTGGTAGCTGTGATGGCTTATTAACGAGATAAAGATGACAATATTCCTGGGTGGTGATGATAACGAGGCCACGATTGCCGTTACCATGGCGACAATTACACGTGACAGCCTTGGTAATTACCGGCTTTATGGGGCTCACTGCTTGTCCAGGGGCGGGGTGGGAGAGGGGGAGAAACAGGAGAAGGGAGGAGGGGTATATAAATGGAGAGGGGCAAGGGAGGGAGTGTATTTAAGAGAGAAGCACAGAAACCATCCTCTCTCCACCTCACTCCATAGATATTTGTTTTAGGTATCAGTGAAGTATTACGTGGAAGAATCAACGATAAGGAAGGAGTGAAAGACAAGAATAATGGAAGAAGTAAGAAAACAGAACCAACCCCTTCCTTACCCTTCCCACCACCTCACACCCACCATATCTACCGTAAATGAAAATCTAAGTACTGTACTACTCACTCACTCACTCACTCACTCACTCACTCACTCTCTCTCTCTCTCTCTCCCTCTGGTATTAGTTACGCAATTACTAAAATGCCTCCTACAGTTCTCTTAAGAGTTTTACAGGAAGAGTGAGGAAGGGAAATGGTGAATGACAGTCAGAGGTGAAGGAGTGAAGGAGGGGAAGGAAGGAGTCAGGGAAGGAAGGGGAGTGTGTTGAGGGGAGGGGAGGGGAGGAGGGGTGTGTGTGATAGAGAACAAAAGCCAGATAAGAGAGGTGAGGGGGAACCAAGAGGGGGAGACGTGAGGAAGGGGGAAGAGAGGCGGCAAAGGGGGAGAGGGGGGAGGAAGGAGAGGGAACAGTTAGATAAGCGGGGAGGGAAAAGAACCAAGGGAGAAGGAGACATGAGGAAGTGTGAAGATGAGGAGGAGGGAAGGGGGAAGAGAGATGGAAAGAGTGGGTAGGAGAGGAGAATGAACGGGGAGAAAGAGAGAAGGAATGGGGGAGGGGGAGGAGGAGGGAAGGGCAGAGAGGGAAGGAGTGGGAAAGGGGGAAAGCCATGGACAGGCAGAGAGAGAGAGAAAGGAGAGGCAAAGGGGAAAGAAGGGTGGTGGTTTGGGGAGAGGGGAGGAGTGGGGAGAGACGTAATTAAATCATCTAAACACAAATTATCTCTTAAAAACATCTAAATATTTTAAGACCTCTCCACCATTATATTTTCCTTTTTCTTTCTTTTTTTCTTGAGACAGACAAAGGCAGGAATCTTAGTGACAGCGAAAGGCTTTTAATGTATCTTTTATATGAGGAGGAGGAGGAGGAGGAGGAGGAGGAGGAGGGATGTAAACTTTCCTCTTCGTTTTTGTCTTCTTCATTTTGTTTTATGAGTGTCTGTATATAACTGTGTGTGTGTGTGTGTGTGTGTGTGTGTGTGTGTGTGTGTGTGTGTGTGTGTGTGTGTGTGTGTGTGTAATAAGTGAGCGGTCTGCGTATACAGCATGGACAATACCCGGGATGATACAAGAATAATGACAAATATAAATGATAACAAACTACACATCAATACTAAGCCTCTAATATACAGTAAGCTTACCGATCCTCTAACATCTAAGAATAACACATCTAACATCTAAGCATCTACCATCTAAGAATAACACATTTAACATCTAAGCATCTAACATCTAAGAACAGCACATCTAACATCTAAGAATAACACATCTAACATCTAACATCTAAGAACAGCACATCTAACATCTAACATCTAAGAATAACACATCTAACATCTAAGCATCTAACATCTAAGAATAACACATCTAGCATCTAAGAATAACACACGTAACGTCTAAGCATCTAACATCTAAGAACAGCACATCTAACATCTAAGAATAACACATCTAAGCATCTAACATCTTAGAATAACACATCTAACATCTAAGAATAACACATCTAAGCATCTAACATCTAAGAATAACACATTTAACATCTAAGAATAACACATTTAACATCTAAGCATCTAACATCTAAGAATAACACATCAAACACCAAAAATTCCCGCATCTCTCATCGTAGCACCGACAGTGATAGAGGGGTGCTATTTTTTCTCTCTCACTACCTCCTTTCACCTTAACATGGCCGATTTTCGACTTTAACTGCTTATTTCACGGAACAAAATGGAGGGAAAAGGCTCTACATCCTTTCCACAGCACTTCTTCGTGACTAGCACCATACTCTAGCGCTAAGCTGTTGTTATATCTCAGCATACAAGATGGAGAGATGATTTTAGGCCAAGTTGGAGTGAAAAGGGTATAGAGGTATATCCTGATACCGTATTCTCGTCGGGTAGCTTCCTAGCAAGGCTTTTTCTAAGCGACTTATTTCTGGATATGGCAAGTTAATATCCTTTTGTACGTCAGTTTATGCAGAGTATGGCGATGTTAGGAGGATGTATGGAGCACAGAAAAGGACAGTCAGGTGCAATAGGGAAAGTAAATTGCTCATGAGAGGGTGTTAGGGAGCTTCCTTAACTTTCCTTACCTTTCACATCGAAGAACTGGACTATGTGGCGGTTCCGTGATTTTCTTTTTTCTTTTTCAGTGTCACTGGCGGGGTATCACTGGTGACGCATAAGGTCCATTTTGGTTCATACAGACGCAACACTGGTTTGTCTTGAAATAAAAACAGATATAATAATAATAATAATAATAATAATAATAATAATATTACTATTATTATTATTATTATTATTATTATTAATAACTGTGGTAGTAGTAGTAGTAGGAGTAGTAGTAGTAGTAATAATAATAATAATAATAATAATAATAATATTATTATTATTATTATTATTATTATTATTATTATTATTATTATTATATGGTATTAATAATAATAATAATAATAATAACAACAAACAATAACAACAAGAATAACATTAACAATCCTATGAAACAATACAAAATAATAAGAAAATCGCAAGAAATTCCCAAGCAGTAAAGACAATAAAACCCACTTTATGTTATAATGACCTCACAGACACCAACATCCCTACCAAGATTATTACACCCTATCCCACCAAACTATCCCACACCAACACCGCCATGAGGGAGGGGAGGGGAGGGCAGAGTGGAAGGGCAGGGAGGGAAGGGGAAGGGGGTGTGGAAGGTGGAAAGAGAAGTGAAGGGGAATAGGGAAGGGAAGGGGTGGGGGAGGGGAAAGGGAGAGATGGTGGAAGGGGAGGGGATGGGTAAGGGGAAGGGGAAGGGGAAAGAGGAAGGGAAGTATCAGAATGGGAGAGGTGAGAAGGGGAAGGGAAGATAGTGGACGATGTGAGAAGGGGAAAGAGAAGGAGTGGCGAGGGGGAAGAAGTGGGAAGGAAAGGGAAAGAAGAGGTGAAAGGGGGAAGAGAAGAATAGTGAAAGGGAGAAGATGGCGAGGGGGGGACACTACAAAAACAAAGAAAGAAAGAAAACGGAAGGTAAGTGAAAAAGAAGATTGGAGGGGAAACTTAAAAAAATACGAGAGAGTAACTTGGCGAACAACGATGGAAGACAGTAAAGAAAAATACTATTAAATTAGGTATCAGTGAGAGAAGATTAAATGGAGCATAAAGCCAGGCGAAGGAGAGGTAATCTGTGAGGAGAAGGAGGAGGAGGGGTTGACTGGAGGGAAGGAGGAAGGAAGGGAGGTGAAAGTCGTGATGAGAGCTACCATTTTTCCTCCACTCTCTCCCTCCCTCCTCCTCCACCTCTTTTCTTCCTCTTCCCAATTTTTTTATTTTTTCCTTACTTTACCCTCCTTCTTCTCTTCCTCCATCCCTTACTCCTTCTCTTCCTCTCATACTTTCTTTCGTTCTTTCTCCTTTCTTCTTCTCTTTCTTCGTCATTCACTTCCTCTGTCAATTCCTCTTATCCTTCCATCCTCAAGTTTTATCTTTTAACCTTCTCTTTCTCCAACACTTCCTCCTCCTTATTTCTCCTCTCTCTCTCTCTCTCTCTCTCTCTCTCTCTCTCTCTCTCTCTCTCTCTCGCTTCCTTCTTCTCTCCCTCCCGTACTCCCTTCCATCCTCCCTTTCCCTCCCTCTTCATCCCTTTCTTCCTTCCTTCTCTCTTCCTCCCTCGCCTTCTTTCTTTACCACATATCCGTCGTTTATACGAATAAACACGGACGATATAATTACACTATTGGAACTCAAACATACAGCACATAAAAACATAAAAAAACAATTTTTTTAACAACATATGATAGGGATGTGATACTTGATGTGGTAGAGGAAGGAGACGAATAACTATGAAAAAGAAAAAGTTGAATGAAAAGGAAAGGAAGGAGGACATGATAAGACAGGGTATGTTATGTTGCAGTGTGTGTGTGTGTGTGTGTGTGTGTGTGTGTGTGTGTGTGTGTGTGTGTGTGTGTGTGTGTGTGTGTGTGTGTGTGTGTGTGTGTGTGTACCGTTACTTCCCTGACCCCACCACACCCTCTCACTCTGCACACTCATCCCTTCCTCCTTCCCTCTCTTCCTTCCTCCCTCCCTCTCTTCTTTTCTCCCTCCCTCTCTCCCTTCCTGCTTCCTCTCTTCCTTCATCTCTCCATTTCCTCCTTCCTCCCTTCCTACACACTTTTCAGTTTCCTTACACAGCTCTCTCTCCCATCTTCTCTTCTTCCTCCTCACTCCTTTCACATATACTTTCTTCTTTCAATTAACTCCAACATTTTACAGTTGTGTGTGTGTGTGTGTGTGTGTGTGTGTGTGTGTGTTAATGACAATAAGCACATGCTCACCTCACCTCGCTCTGCACATTATCGTAAATCATTTGTCTCCCCCTTATCGCCCCCTCCCCACCCCGTCTCTCTCGCCAATACCTACACAACCGATGAAAGAGAGAGAGAGAGAGAGAGAGAGAGAGAGAGAGAGAGAGAGAGAGACAGACAGACAGACAGAAAGACAGACAGACAGACAGACAGACAGACAGACAGATGGGGGGTGAATATATACATGGAGAAACAAGTAAGCAAGAATAATCAAGAATTAATTTAAGCAAAAAGGAAACAAGACACAACTGAATGAAAACTAAAGAACTAAGAAGTACAAAACAAACAGACAAAAGGACGATGAATTAAGAAACAGGAAGGAAGTGGATAAGGGCACAGTCTTATTTTTTTTCCTCTGATATTATTTCTTCTCTAACATCATCTTCCTCCCTCCTCCTCCTCCATCTCTTCCTTCCCCTCTTCCTCCTCCCTGACATCATCTTTCTCCCTCCACTTCCTTATTGACATCACCTTACTGCCTCCTCCAGCTTCCATGTTTTCTTTCTCCCTTTTTCTTCTTCCTTCCTCATCTTTTTTCCTCATATCATCTTCCTCCTTTCTCCTCCCTGACACCATTTTCCTCCCTCACCATCTTGCTCCCTGACATCACTTCCTCCTTAACCTTGCTCCCTGACATCTTCCTTCACTTTCACCTGTCTCTCCGATATCATCTTCCTCCCTCGCCTTCATCTTCCTCCCTCGCGTTCATCTTCCTCCATGACATAATTTTCCTCACTTTCATCTTGCTCCTGACATTTTCCTCCCTCACCTTCATCTTCCTCTCTGACATCTTCCTCCCTCACCTTGATTTTGCTCACTAACATCTTCCCTTCTCACCTTCCTCCCTGTCAGCCTCATCCAGCATCAGTGATCACCTTAAATTCCACATCACACGCATCATCCCCTTCTTTTTTCTTTTTCTTTTATGTGGCTGCTTGTGATCGAGCCAAGAGGCAGGGAGGGGAGGGGAGGAGGAGGGGGAGAGGTGGAGAGAACAAGGATGAAGAGGGAGGAGGAGGAGGTGGAGAGAACAAGGAAGAAGGAGGAGGGGTAGAGGGATGAAGGAGGCAGTAAACATTATATTGATCTCATATTTGTTCCTTAATCTTAATTCGGTTTTCTTTTTAATCTTCCTCACATTACCCTCCGGAGACGGTGGTGGTAGTAGTAGTATAGTCTGTCTCAGGAAAAACGAATGTAGAATATCGTCTATTTTACTCCAAAGTCACTGTCAAAGGCCGAAGGCATCTGATTTAACGACCTGTGGGAATACAGGCTGGCCAGGGACAAGGCCTGAGGCCAAGAGGCACACACACACACACACACACACACACACACACACACACACACACACACACACACACACACACACACACACAATCAATGAATGGGTATAAGTGACCCGCTATGCTCACAGGTCAATATGAACTGTGGTTCCTGTTTTTGGATGCAACTTTTTTTTTCTTGTCTCCCTCCTCCCTCCCCCATCTACCCTCTCTCTCTCTCTCTCTCTCTCTCGTGTGTGTGTGTGTGTGTGTGTGTGTGTGTGCAATCATTATCATGACTAATGGTATGCTTTGTATTGGAAAGTAAAGATGAGGAGAAATATTGTGGAATCTATGGCGAATATTGTGGCAGAAGGGTGTAGACATGTATGAAGGTGAACGTTAATTGGCCCACAGGGAATTAATGACAGTTCCACATGCTGACGTCTCGAGGGGACTTCTTGTAGTTGTTCTCAATAAATATATTCCAATGTTTTATTTATTTTATAATACTTATATCACAGTTAAGTTATAATTTCCATTGACATTATTATTCACTACTACAGAACCTTGAGAGAGAGAGAGAGAGAGAGAGAGAGAGAGAGAGAGAGAGAGAGAGAGGGGGGGGCTGGTCATTCCCAGGGGACAGGTGGTCACTCCTCACCTCTCTCTCTCTCTCTCTCTAGCATCACAAGAAATGCAGTGAGGAAAGTGACACCAGAAAACTGGCAAAAATGTATGGAGCATACGAGAAAGCTAGAACAGGAATATATCAGAAATGACATTGTGCGCAACCACATGGTCAGAAGAATTCGTCATTAACGTGGCGAATGATTCCACCAATGAAGAAGAAGGTTTAGATGAGGAGACATGAATATCGAGAGAGAGAGAGAGAGAGAGAGAGAGAGAGAGAGAGAGAGAGAGAGAGAGAGAGAGAGAGATTGTATTTTCAAGGGAAATTTTAGAGTATAATGAATATTTATTAAGGAAATGCTACTGTTGATCATTCGATCAGTAAAACTATTGTAAATCAGTTTATGTTTTTTCATAACATTTTTTTTTCATAAAGAATAGTAATAAAACAATAAAATTAAATAAAATAATTTTTCTTCATCTTTCATGGCTATTTCATTGGCTTACCCTAACCCTCCCCACATTCTGACCCGGGCCACTCCCATCCTCCATCCCTCCTCATATGGACCGATATCTGGGCACACCACCCCCCCTGAACTCAAAACATCATCCTTCCTGCCTTCCTATCCATCTCCATCCCCTCTCTTCACCTAGCTTTTTGCCCACATACACAAAATTTGCACACACACACACACACACACACACACACACACACACACACACACACACCTGAGCTGGGATCGGCAATCCGTTTCCCATTGTGACCTCTATTTCCTTACCCAAAATTCCTTCCCTATCCCTAAGGACTTCCCACTTCACCTGTCCCTTGTTTCTCTCCGTCTTTGTGCCGTGATTAGAAATCTGGACAGAATAGGGTTGAGACTGAATGGCTTGTTCTTTGTTACTTTGTTAAAACGATAAATATAAACAAACACGTTTTTAAATAACTGACGACTCTACCAAAAAATCTATCATTCCTATCTATATATATATATATATATATATATATATATATATATATATATATATATATATATATATATATATATAACTATAGCAGAACTACTAAAACTTATATGTAAACTTCAGGAAACTGGCAAATGGGGACCCCCCCTTAGAAAATTCCTTGGTGCGCCCCTGCTGGGCACTGATAGATAAATAAAGAGGCTTCACATTGTTTTATTACTTAAGCGTCGTGTGTGTGTGTGTGTGTGTGTGTGTGTGTGTGTGTGTGTGTGTGTGTATATGTTTTTTCACAGTGATAGCTAAGTAACCTATACTAGGGGAAGAGGAGGGATCGGATTAACGGGATGGGGGAGGGGGATTCCACACCATGATGAAGAAGAAAAGGTTTAGATGAGGGAGACATGAATATCGAGAGAGAGAGAGAGAGAGAGAGAGAGAGAGAGAGATTGTATTTTCAATGTAAATTTTGAGAAGATAATGAATATTTATAAAGGAAATGCTACTGTTGATCCTTCGATCAGTAATACTATTGTAAAATCAGTTTATGTTTTTTCATAAAGAATAGTAATAAAACAATAAAATAAAATAAAATAATTTTTCTTCATCTTTCATGGCTTCCCAACCCCTCCCCACATTCCGACGGCCGGGCCACTCCCATCCTACATCCCTCCTCATATGGACCGATATCAGGACACTGACAGATAAATAGAGGCTACACATTGTTTTATTATTTAAGCGTCATGTGTGTGTGTGTGTGTGTGTGTGTGTGTAGAGGAAAGAAAACGGAAGAGGGAAGGAGGAAGGTCCAGAATCCCGAGGGGACCTCTTAATCCTTCACACGGTCACTCGTGTTCCGATTTTGGCAAAGGCTTTGTAAAATTCTCGCATTCATGTTTCCTGAGAAAGGGTATAGTACTAGTAGTAGTAGCAGTAGTTGCTGTGGTTGTAGTAGTAGTAGTAGTAGTAACCCCACGCTCATTTGAAACGTGAACCCGATAGACTGCAGGCTGAAACGACCCTAATCCTGCAGTCCACCATCCTCCATTCGGGGAAGAGGAAGGGGGCTGAGGAACTTCTACAAAACTGGATAGAGGAGGCGCCCAGTCCACCACGTGAAGGCGTTCCTCTCCAGCGGCAGGAGAAGGCAAAATGAGGAAAATGAAACTAGAATTGAATTAAGAAGGAAGAAGAACAGAAGGAAGAGAAGAATTAGTCTGAGGAGAGGCAGGTGAGAGACATAAATGATCACTTGAAATAAGGAACTGGGAGTAGAAGACAAAAAATCCAGAGATGGGAGGAAATAATAACTGAAGATGAGGAAGGGGAAGAAGAAAAGAAGATGAGTAGAGAGCAGAATGAGGAAGAATATGAGTGAGAGCAGAAAGAGGGAAGAATATGAGTGAGGAGCAGAAAGAGGAAGAATATGAGTGAGAGCAGAATGAGGAAGAATATGAGTGAGAGCAGAAAAGAAGGGAAGAATATGAGTGAGGAGCAAGAAAGAGGAAGAATATGAGTGAGAGCAGAAAGAGGAAAGAAGATGCAGGTGAGAGCAGAAAGAGGAAGAAGATGAGTGATAGCAGAAAGAGGAAGAAGAAACAAGACCCCGGAATAAAGGAGGAATGAGGAGAAAGGAAGAAGCAATAAATTAGAAGAAGGAAGAGGAATAAAGGAGGTATATTCAGGATGAGATGGAAAAGGCTAAAGAAAATAAAGAATCAAGTCAAAGACCACTACATTTGGCCTGACCAGATGACAAAAGACTAAAGGCAGAAAAACTGTCTGACAGGAAGGCAAGAGCGAGATCTGAATTTTGTACGAAGCGAAAGAGTACGAAGGGAAGGAAGAGAAAGGTCAGGGCAGGAGGAGGGAGGAGGACAGGCTTAAATACTGGAAGGGAGGAGATGCAGGTAGTGAAGGAGGAGTGAGGGAACCTAAATCTGGGATGGAGGGTGTGAAAAGAAAGAAAAAAAACTACTGGAAGGGAGGAAGAAGCAAGAAGAAAGAAGAAGAGGAAGAGGAACCAAAATCTGGGATGGATGTGTAAGAAGAAATTTAAAAAAAAAAGAAAGAAAAGAAAGAAATATTACACACAACAAAAGGTCCCACCATGACTAAAATTTTAATCAGGGTGAGGGTATACCTCTGTATAATTTCGTTGCTCCCAGGTTATAATAATAATAATAATAATAATAATAATAATAATAGTAACGCTGCCCTTGAAAATCCCAGCAAAAAAAGGTGGTCCAGGTAATCGTCTACCATTTTTTTTTTTTCAAGGAGAGAAGGAACCAATGGCCTGGAAGCAAAATTCCATGTTCCTAGGTTCATAAAAATATGGCCGTGCATTACGCCTATACCCTGACCCGTGTGAAAGTCCACCACTGAGCAATATTTCGTTTTCCTAGTACCCGATTCCCCTAAACCCTGGACCCATTGTTTGAGAGAGAGAGAGAGAGAGAGAGAGAGAGAGAGAGAGAGAGAGTCGGTGCACTATATCTGGCAGCCACTGTGGGTGAGACAAAAAGCAGAACAGGAGGAGGCAGAGGGGTTTAGTTCGAGAAGGAGTTACGAAAAAAAAAACCTTTGAATTCACACACACACACACACACACACACACACACACACACACACACACACACACTAAGAAACCGTAGAAGAAACCTAAAAACGACACTGAAGAATCCAGCTGAAGCTGATAGAAAAGGGAAGATCAAATACACTAGGGAACTATCACACTAAAGTAATCCTTCTCGGTAACGTACGTAAACACTGCTACCAATGATAGCCTTAATCTACTCAACCCTTCACTGCCTCGAAAAACCAACTGACTTTTCCTGACCGATTACCGAAAGTAAAGGGATC
>NC_136995.1:20326822-20340187 GCF_032717465.1 Coenobita brevimanus | reverse complement strand
TACCAGACATTAAAATATTTCCCGACAAGAAAATGAAAGTTTAAAATTACGCCTATCCACTCCACAAGGGTCCTTACGGTAGACAATTTTCTTCCAAGTCAAAATCTTCTCCTAGAATACTAATTGCAACGTCAATGTTATAACCAGGTCCCCATATCTACTGGTTGGAGGACAAGGACAAATGAGAGACAAACATTTATCCTTGACTCAAACCACTCCACGAATCATCACCACCACCAACCAACATAGCTGGGGCACACACACACACACACACACACACACACACACACAAATAGTGGTGATCCTCGACTCAGGTAATCTCATGGGTGCACTGAACAGAACTGCACTTAAACATACTTTCCCGCAACTTTAGGGAGACTTAAAAACCCTAAATGGTGGACGGCGATAGAAGGATTAAATGTATTTTTATCACGCAGTCCAGTTGTACACACACACACACACACACACACACACACACACACACACACACACACACACTTGATACACCACAAACACGCCTGGGGACACATTTCCTCATTCACTGTGCCATCAGGATGCCCAACCTCTCCTACAATTCATCCTTTAATATTCCACCAAATCAGCCTCTTGCTCCATCACCACCAACACAACTACCATCACGTTCTCGGCACATAATGACCTTATACCCTCGTTCTAAAATATTCCTTCATGCTGCTTATTTTATCAGCCTCCCACCTGTGCTTCTGCCGCCCCATCTGTCCTCTCGATACTGCACCATACTGACAATAAACAGCGGTGGTGGTGTATTACAGTTAACAGACCCGACCTCACCCTCCAACCACCACATCCATCACACTGTCATTGTTGCTCCAGCCAACCCCTCTGATATATGATCCCACCTCACTCCGCCGCCACCATAAAGTTTAGTTACAAAGCTGCAAAGTTACACACACACAGTCACTCCATCGTCACTGTGTAGTATCAGAGGAATATTACACTCCTTGGTTAAACTGATGATGATGTAAGAGCGAAATGATGGTTGTGTTTTCCCTTCATGGCTGTGTGTGTGTGTGTGTGTGTGTGTGTGTATTCTCTTCTCTTTCTTTCCAATTGTACTCCTACGAGTACTTTTTCAGCTATTTCTCTTCTTTCTCTTACTTCCTCCTCATGCACTGCTCGTCCCATTACCCCTCCTCTCCCCCTCCTGCCCCCCCACCCCTGCAACCCCTACCTTCACCCCCCCCCCGCCACATCAACAAACTTACGCCACATATTACCTGGTTTATCTGGTTTACTCCGCAGGGGATAGTTTTTTTTTTTTTTTTTCTGTACAATACAATATTTGGGAAGGAAGCGCTTAGGTGAGGAAGGATGCTAAAGACACACACACACACACACACACATCATCACCATCACTGCTCTCCATCACCACATACCATCACACATTCACCACCATTACCCTCTCCACCACGACACTCCCCACTATTCTCTCCCCATTACCTCTCCACCACCACACACCTAACCACACTCACCACCATTACCTTCTCCACACACACACACACACACACACACACACACACACACACACACACACACACACACACACACACACACACCACCACCACCATCACCACCATCACCACCATCCCCCTCTCCACCACACACATTTCCTGTCCACACAAAACTGTTTGCACAAGGATTATCTGATATTTGTCAACATTTGCCTTCCTGATAGGTCAACCCAGGCCAGCTCTGTTCACTTCCACTGCAGACCTCAGTGTATGTATATATTTTCCTGCACTTCTCCTCGCAACACACACATCTCGCCCTTTACCTCAACTCTACTTCCACTTCAGCGACAGATACTTTTTATATGGGAGGTGGTGTGGGAGAGGGAGGGGGTAAAAGGATCGTGAGAGGGAGGGGAGGGTGGAGGAAGGGAAAGGTCGAGAGGGGAGGGAGGAAGAGGGGAAAAGTCGAGAAAGGAGGAGGGAGACAGGGAGTAAAGTGTGTGTGTGTGTGTGTGTGTGTGTGTGTGTGTGTGTGTGTGTGTGTGTGTGTGTGTGTGTGTGAGAGAGAGAGAGAGAGAGAGAACACACAACCCCCTCCCACATATTATAAACTGCACAGACAGACAACACCAGAGTCACGGAGGGGGAAGCAGAGACAGCGGTGGTAAGGAAGCACAGAAATGACCTAATATGCCTACACAAGCAACTTATCCTTTCCCTCCACACACACACACACACACACACACACACACACACACACACACACACACACACACACACACAGCAGGGCAGCGTTCCAAATCCACCTCCGCTCCCTCACGAACTAAAAACCCTCTGATTTACTCACACCAAGAAGGATTTATTTGGCTGATGTCACTCTGCCTCATAAAACTAGCGCGATTTTTAGTGATATTTAGTTAGCTTCGTCTACCCTAATCCGGATTACAGTAGAGGCTTTAGCATAAATCACAGCGCTATTAAAATTCAACAACTTCACACCGATGACGCCAAAAATCCTCCACTCCAATAATGTACTTTCTTATTTAAATCTCATCTGTGCACGGGTTTATTCAACAAAGGAAGGCTCTGTAGAAAGGATTTATCATGGCATAAATCCATTATGGCTTCAGTCAATCCATCATTTCTTCAGTTAATCCCTCCAGTTTGTTAGGTGCTCCTGAATTATATTATATGAGGGATTACAAAAATAAAAATGTCATCGGACTGAAGAGGCTAAAGCGGCAGTACAACAAGGAATCATCTCGAGGGATCGTATCCTCATTGGGAAAGCAAGCTCCCTAACACCTCTTCCTTAGCGATTTATTTTTAGATATGGGCGGTAAATATTGCACGTTATTTATGCAAAGTATGGCGATGTTGGGAGGATTTAGGTAACACGGAAGAGGAGAGTAAGGTGAAGCAAAATAAATCGCTTAGGAAATGGTGTTAGGGTGCTTCCATACCCGACAATATGGACCAACAATTTCAAGACTAATAAACTAGACCTTAAATTTTAAAAAATATATATCGATACTATAAATGGAAGTGTGTTGTATGTGGAGGTGTGTGACGCGCAAAAACATGGTCAGGCTTAACTTGTAGTGTTTACCATCAGGATGCGCCACATACCGCGGATTGTAAACACTGATGGTGACGTCAGTGTTTACATTGTTGGGGGAGAGGGAGGGAAGAGGCTCGGCTGGAGGGAGGAGGGAGGAGGGGGGAGGGGAGAAGAGGGTGGGAGACATAGGAGAGGGGAGGAGCGATACAGTGATGGAGGGAGATGGCGAGACGGAACTGTGAAGAAAGCAAACGAAGAAACAAACTTAGAGAAGAAAATATATAAAAAACTACAGGTAGAGAATTTAGTGCAGAGGAAAGAAGACAGTTGAAAAGGGAAGGATGTGGACGTACTGGAAAAGAGACATGGAAGAAAGAGAAAAGAGAAAACTAGTAAGTGAAAAGATTGAGAGGCAATGGCAAGGAGGAGAAGGGAAACTGAGGTGGAAAGGAAGGAAAATGAGAAAGAATACTGACAGGAAAACAAGACAAAGGAAAGGACAGGGGAAAATGAATAAGTATAATGAGTAAGAGAGTAGAGAAGACAAAAAGAGGTGAGAAGAAAGATGAAAGTGAAGATGGCAAGAATGCAGACTGAAAACAATTCAGAAAGATGAAAAAGAAATGGGTAATAATGACACCTGGATAAGAGAAGATGATTGGAAAGATGAGAAACGGAAATGTGAAGGAAAATGAAAAAAAAAAAAAAAGAATGTACGGTAAACAATGGTGGAATGAAAGAAGACACAGAATGGCAGAAATCAGAGGAGAAATAGTTATAGGGAAGAAAAAAAATGCATAAAAAAGAGATCTGAGGAGGGAGATAAGATGATGGAATAGAAGCGAGCAAGAGGTGGAAAATGACGAAAGATAAGGATACCGGAAGAAGGAAGAGCAGACTGTGAGGAGGAAGTCTGAGGAGGAGAGATAAGAGTTTGAGATAAGAAACGGAGATGGCGCGGAAGGATGATGAGATAAAGAAGAAAATTACATCAGAGGGTAGTAGTAGCAGTAGTAGTAGTAATAGTGGTAGTGGTGGTGGTAGTTGTGATGGCTTATTAACGGGATAAAGATGACAACATTCCTGCGTGGTGATGATAACGAGGCCACGATTGCCGTTACCATGGCGACAATTACACGTGACAGCCTTGGTAATTACCGGCTTTATGGGGCTCACGGCTTGTCCAGGGGCGGGGGGGGAGGGGGGGAGATATAGGAGAAGGGGTGAGGGGTATATAAATGAAGATGGACAAGGGAGGGAGTGTATTAAGAGAGAAGCACAGAAACCATCCTCTCTCCACCTCACTCCATAGATATTTGTTTTAAGTATCAGTGAAGTATTACGTGGAAGAATCAACGATAAGAAAGGAGTGAAAGATAAGAATAATGGAAGTAAGAAAACAGCACCAACCCCTTCCTTACCCTTCCCACCACCTCACACCCACCATATCTACCGTAAGTGAAAATCTAAGTACTCCACTACTCACTCACTCACTCACTCTCTCTCTCTCTCTCTCTCTCTCTCTCTCTCTCTCTCTCTCTCTCCCTCTGATATTAGTTACGCAATAATTGAAATGCCTCCTACATTCTTCTTAACAGTTTTACTGGAAGAGTGAGAAAGGGAAATGGTGAATGACAGTCAGAGGTGAAGGAGTGAGGGAGGGGAAGGAAGGAGTCAGGGAAGGAACGGGAATGTGTTGAGGGGAGGGGAGGGGAGGAGGGGTGTGTGTGATAGAGAAGAAAAGCCAGATAAGAGAGGTGAGGGGGAACCAAGAGGGGGAGGCGTGAGGAAGGGGGAAGAGAGGCGGCAAAGGGGGAGAGGGGGGAGGAAGGAGAGGGAACAGTTAGATAAGGGGGGAGGGAAAAGAACCAAGGGAGGAGGAGACATGAGGAAGTGTGAAGATGAGGAGGAGGGAAGGGGGGAGAGAGACGGAAAGAGTGGGTAGGAGAGGAGAATGAATGGGGAGAAAGAGAGAAGGAATGGGGGAGGGGGAGGAGGAGGGAAGGGCAGAGAGGGAAGGAGTGGGAAAGGGGGAGAGCCATGGACAGGCAGAGAGAGAGAGAGAGAGAGAGAGGAGAGGCAAAGGGGAAAGAAGGGTGGTGGTTTGGGGAGAGGGGAGGAGTGGGGAGAGACGTAATTAAATCATCTAAACACATAAATTATCCCTTAAAAACATATAAATATTTTAAGACCTCTCCACCATTATATTTTCCTTTTTCTTTCTTTTTTTCTTAAGACAGACAAAGGCAGGAATCTTAGTGACAGCGAAAGGCTTTTAATGTGCCCTTTATAGGAGGAGGAGGAGGAGGAGGAGGAGGAGGAGGAGGGATGTAAACTTTCCTCTTCGATTTTGTCCTCTTCATTTTGTTTTTGTGAGTGTCTGTATATAACTGTGTGTGTGTGTGTGTGTGTGTGTGTGTGTGTGTGTGTGTGTGTGTGTGTGTGTGTGTGTGTGTGTGTGTAATAAGTGAGCGGTCTACGTACACAACATGGATAAAACCCAAGACGATGCAAGAATACTGACAAATATAAATGATAACAAACTGCACATCAATATTATGCCTCTAATATAAGCTTACTGATCATCTTACATCTAAGAACAGCACATCTAACATCTAACATCTAAGAATAACACATCTAACATCTAAGCATCTAACATCTAAGAACAGCACATCTAACATCTAACATCTAAGAATAACTCATCTAACATTTAAGCATCTAACATCTAAGAACAGCACATCTAACATCTAAGAATAACACATCTAACATCTAATCATCTAACATCTAAGAACAGCACATCTAACATCTAAGAATAACACATCTAACATTTAAGCATCTAACATCTAAGAACAGCACATCTAACATCTAAGAATAACACATCTAACATCTAAGAATAACACATCTAACATCTAAGAATAACACATCTAACATCTAACATCTAAGAATAACACACCTAACATCTAAGAATAACACATCTAACATCTAAGCATCTAACATCTCAGAATAACACATCAAACACCAAAAATTCCCGCATCTCTCATCGTAGCACCGACAGTGATAAAGGAGTGTTATTTATCATCTCTCTTTACCGTCCACCTATACTCCTTTCACCTTAACTTGGCCCTGATTTTCGACTTTTAACTGCTTATTCCACGGAGCTAAATGAAGGGAAAAGGTTATACAAAGGCTCTACATCCTTTCCATAGCACTTCATCGTGACTAGCACCATATTCTAGCGCTAATCTGTTGTTATATCTCAGCATACAAGATGGAGTGATGATTTTAGGCCAAGTTGGAGTGAAAAGGGGATAGAGGTATATCCTGATACCGTATTCTCGTCGGGTAGCTTCCCACCAAGGCTTTTTCTAAGCGACTTATTTTTGGATATGGAAAGTTAATATCCTTTTGTACGTCAGTTTATGCAGAGTGTGGCGATGTTAGGAGGATGTATGGAGCACAGAAAAGGACAGTCAGGTGCAATAGGGAAAGTAAATTGCTCATGAGAGGGTGTTAGGGAGCTTCCTTAACTTTCCTTACCTTTCACATCGAAGAACTGGACTATGTGGCGGTTCCGTGATTTTCTTTTTTCTTTTTTTCTTTTTCAGTGTCACTGGCGGGGTATCACTGGTAACGCATAAGGTCCATTTTGGTTCATACAGACGCAACACTGGTTTGTCCTGAAATGATAATAATATTATTATTATTATTATCATTATTATTATTATTATTATTATTAATAACTGTGGTAGTAGTAGTAGTAGGAGTAGTAGTAGTAGTAATAATAATAATAATAATAATAATAATAATATTATTATTATTATTATTATTATTATTATTATTATATGGTATTAATAATAATAATAATAATAATAATAATAATAATAATAATAATAATAACAACAAACAATAACAACAAGAATAACATTAACAATCCTATGAAACAATACAAAATAATAAGAAAAGAGCAAGAAATTCCCAAGCAGTAAAGACAGTAAAACCCACTTTGTTATAATGACCTCACAGACACCAACATCCCTACGAAGATTACTACACCCTATCCCACCAAACTATCCCACACCAACACCGCCATGAGGGAGGGGAGGGAAGTGTGGAAGGGTAGGGAGGGAAGGGGAAGGGGGTGTGGAAGGTGGAAAGAGAAGTGAAGGGGAATAGGAAGGGAAGGGGTGGGGGAGGGGAAAGGGAGAGATGGTGGAAGGGGAGGGGATGGGTAAGGGGAAGGGGAAGGGGAAAGAGGAAGGGAAGTATCAGAATTGGAGAGGTGAGAAGGGGAAGGGAAGATAGTGGACGATGTGAGAAGGGGAAAGAGAAGGAGTGGCGAGGGGGAAGGAGTGGGAAGGAAAGGGAAAGAAGAGGTGAAAGGGGGAAGAGAAGAATAGTGAAAGGGAGAAGAGGGCGAGGGGGGGACACTAAAAAAAAAAAAAAAAGAAAACGGGAGGTAAGTGAAAAAGAAGATTAGAGGGGATACTTAAAAAAATAAGAGTGAGTAACTTGGCGAACAACGATGGAAGACAGTAAAGAAAAATACTATTAAATTAGGTATCAGTGAGAGAAGATTAAATAGAGCATAAAGCCAGGCGAAGGAGAGGTAATCTGTGAGGAGAAGGAGGAGGAGGGGTTGACTGGAGGGAAGGAGGAAGGAAGGGAGGTGAAAGTCGTGATGAGAGCTACCATTTTCCCTCCACTCTCTCCTTCCTCCTCCTCCACCTCTTTTCTTTCTCTTCCCAATTTTGTTATTTTTTCCTTACTTTACCCTCCTTCTTCTCTTCCACCATCCCTTACTCCTTCTCTTTCTCTCATCCTTTCTTTCGTTCTTTCTCCTTTCTTCTTTTCTTTCATCGTCATTCACTTCCTCTGTCACTTCCTCTTACCCTTCCATCCTCAAGTTTTATCTTTTCACCTTTCCCAGCACTTCCTTCTTCCCCCCCCCTCTCTCTCTCTCTCTCTCTCTCTCCCCTCTTCCTTCATCTCTACCTCCCTTACTCCCTTTCACTCTCCCTTCCTTTCCGTCTTCCTCCCTTTCTTCCACCTCTCTTCCTCCTTCGTCTTCTTTCTTTACTACATATCTGTCTTTTACACGAAAAAACACGGACGATATAAGCACACTGGTAGAACTAAAACATACAGCACATAAATAAAACACATAAAAAAACATTTTTTTTACAATATATGATAGGGATGTGATACGCGATGTGGCAGAGGAAGAAGAGAGACGAATAACTATGAAAAAGTTGAATGAAAAGGAAAGGAAGGAGGATATGATGATAGAGTGTATATTAGGTTGCAGTGTGTGTGTGTGTGTGTGTGTGTGTGTGTGTGTGTGTGTGTGTGTGTGTGTGTGTGTGTGTGTGTGTGTGTGTATCGTTACTTCCTTGACCCCACCACACCCTCTCACTCTGCACACTCATCCCTTCCTCCTTCCCTCTCTTCCTTCCTCCCTCCCTCTCTTCTTTTCTCCCTCCCTCTCTCCCTTCCTGCTTCCTCTCTTCCTTCATCTCTCCATTTCCTCCTTCCTCCCTTCCTCTCTACCCATACACTTCTTCATTTCCTTACATAGCTCTCTCTCCCATCTTCTCCCCTTCTTCCTCCTCATCTCCTCCGCCTCACTCCTCTCACATATACTTTCTTCTTTTAATTAACTCCAATATTTTACAGTTGTGTGTGTGTGTGTGTGTGTGTGTGTGTGTGTGTGTGTGTGTGTTAATGACAATACACACATGCTCACCTCACCACGCTCTGCACATTATCGTAAATCATTTGTCTCCCCCTTATCGCCCCCCCCCCCTCACCCCGACTCACTCGCCAATACCTACACAACCGATGAGAGAGAGAGAGAGAGAGAGAGAGAGAGAGAGAGAGACAGACAGACAGACAGACAGACAGAAAGACAGACAGACAGACAGACAGACGGACAGACAGATGGGGGGTGAATATATACATGGAGAAACAAGTAAGCAAGAATAATCAAGAATTAATTTAAGTAAAACGGAAACAAGACACACCTGAATGAAAACTAAAGAACTAAGAATTACAAAACAAAAAGACAAAAGGACGATGAATTAAGAAACAGGAAGGAAGTGGATAAGGGCACAGTCTTATTTTTTTTCCTCTGACATTATATCTTCTCTAACATCATCTTCCTCCCTCCTCCTCATCCATCTCTTCCTTCCCCTCTTCCTCCTCCCTGACATCATCTTTCTCCCTCCACTTCCTTATTGACATCACCTTACTGCCTCCTCCAGCTTCCATGTTTTCTTTCTCCCTTTTTCTTCTTCCTTCCTCATCTTTTTTCCTCATATCATCTTCCTCCTTTCTCCTCCCTGACACCATCTTCCTCCCTCACCATCTTGCTCCCTGACATCACTTCCTCCTTAACCTTGCTCCCTGACATCTTCCTTCACTTTCACCTGTCTCTCCGATATCATCTTCCTCCCTCGCCTTCATCTTCCTCCCTGACATAATCTTCCTCACTTTCATCTTGCTCCTGACATTTTCCTCCCTCACCTTCATCTTCCTCTCTGACATCTTCCTCCCTCACCTTGATTTTGCTCCCTGACATCTTCCCCCCTCACCTTCCTCCCTGTCAGCCTCATCCAGCATCAGTGATCACCTTAAATTCCACATCACACGCATCATCCCCTTCTTTTTTCTTTTTCTTTTATGTGGCTGCTTGTGATCGAGCCACGAGGCAGGGAGGGGAGAGGAGGAGGAGGGGGAGAGGTGGAGAGAACAAGGAAGAAGAGGGAGGAGGGGGAGGTGGCGAGAACAAGGAAGAAGGAGGAGGGGTAGAGGGATGAAGGAGGCAGTAAACATTATATTGATCTCATATTTGTTCCTTAATCTTAATTCGGTTTTCTTTTTAATCTACCTCACATTACCCTCCGGAGATGGTGGTGGTAGTAGTAGTATAGTCTGTCTCAGGAAAAACGAATGTAGAATATCGTCTATTTTACTCCAAAGTCACTGTCAAAGGCCGAAGGCATCTGATTTAACGACCTGTGGGAATACAGGCTGGCCAGGGACAAGGCCTGAGGCCAAGAGGCACACACACACACACACACACACACACACACACACACACACACACACACACACACACACACACACACACACAATCAATGAATGGGTATAAGTGACCCGCTATGCTCACAGGTCAATATGAACTGTGGTTCCTGTTTTTGGATGCAACTTTTTTTTTCTTGTCTCCCTCCTCCCTCCCCCATCTACCCTCTCTCTCTCTCTCTCTCTCTCTCGTGTGTGTGTGTGTGTGTGTGTGTGTGTGTGCAATCATTATCATGACTAATGGTATGCTTTGTATTGGAAAGTAAAGATGAGGAGAAATATTGTGGAATCTATGGCGAATATTGTGGCAGAAGGGTGTAGACATGTATGAAGGTGAACGTTAATTGGCCCACAGGGAATTAATGACAGTTCCACATGCTGACGTCTCGAGGGGACTTCTTGTAGTTGTTCTCAATAAATATATTCCAATGTTTTATTTATTTTATAATACTTATATCACAGTTAAGTTATAATTTCCATTGACATTATTATTCACTACTACAGAACCTTGAGAGAGAGAGAGAGAGAGAGAGAGAGAGAGAGAGAGAGAGAGAGAGAGGGGGGGGGCTGGTCATTCCCAGGGGACAGGTGGTCACTCCTCACCTCTCTCTCTCTCTCTCTCTAGCATCACAAGAAATGCAGTGAGGAAAGTGACACCAGAAAACTGGCAAAAATGTATGGAGCATATGAGAAAGCTAGAACAGGAATATATCAGAAATGACATTGTGCGCAATCACATGGTCGAAGAATTCGTCATTAACGTGGCGAATGATTCCACCAATGAAGAAGAAGGTTTAGATGAGGGAGACATGAATATCGAGAGAGAGAGAGAGAGAGAGAGAGAGAGAGAGAGAGAGAGAGAGAGAGAGAGAGAGAGAGAGAGAGAGAGATTGTATTTTCAAGGGAAATTTTAGAGTATAATGAATATTTATTAAGGAAATGCTACTGTTGATCATTCGATCAGTAATACTATTGTAAATCAGTTTATGTTTTTTCATAATATTTTTTTTTTCATAAAGAATAGTAATAAAACAATAAAATTAAATAAAATAATTTTTCTTCATCTTTCATGGCTATTTCATTGGCTTACCCTAACCCTCCCCACATTCTGACCCGGGCCACTCCCATCCTCCATCCCTCCTCATATGGACCGATATCTGGGCACACCACCCCCCCTGAACTCAAAACATCATCCTTCCTGCCTTCCTATCCATCTCCATCCCCTCTCTTCACCTAGCTTTTTGCCCACATACACAAAATTTGCACACACACACACACACACACACACACACACACACACACACACACACACCTGAGCTGGGATCGGCAATCCGTTTCCCATTGTGACCTCTATTTCCTTACCCAAAATTCCTTCCCTATCCCTAAGGACTTCCCACTTCACCTGTCCCTTGTTTCTCTCCGTCTTTGTGCCGTGATTAGAAATCTGGACAGAATAGGGTTGAGACTGAATGGCTTGTTCTTTGTTACTTTGTTAAAACGATATATATAAACAAACACGTTTTTTTAAATAACTGACGACCTACCAAAAAATCTATCATTCTATCACAATATATATATATATATATATATATATATATATATATATATATATATATATATATATATATATATATAACTTATAACTATAAAACATATATATGAACTTCTGGAATCGGGCAAATGGGGACACCCCCTAGAAAATTCCTTGGTGCGCCCTGCTAAGTACTGATAGATAAATAGAGGCTTCACATTGTTTTATTACTTAAGCGTCGTGTGTGTGTGTGTGTGTGTGTGTGTGTGTGTGTGTGTGTGTGTGTATATGTTTTTTCACAGTGATAGCTAAGTAACCTATAGGGAAGAGGAGGGATCGGATTAACGGGATGGGGGGAGGGGGATTCCACCAGTGAAGAAGAAGGTTTAGATGAGGGAGACATGAATATCGAGAGAGAGAGAGAGAGAGAGAGAGAGAGAGAGATTGTATTTTCAATGTAAATTTTAGAAGATAATGAATATTTATAAAGGAAATGCTACTGTTGATCCTTCGATCAGTAATACTATTGTAAATCAGTTTATGTTTTTTCATAAAGAATAGTAATAAAACAATAAAATAAAATAAAATAATTTTTCTTCATCTTTCATGGCTTCCCAACCCCTCCCCACATTCCGACCCGGGCCACTCCCATCCTACATCCCTCCTCATATGGACCGATATCAGGACACTGACAGATAAATAGAGGCTACACATTGTTTTATTATTTAAGCGTCGTGTGTGTGTGTGTGTGTGTGTGTGTGTAGAGGAAAGAAAACGGAAGAGGGAAGGAGGAAGGTCCAGAATCCCGAGGGGACCTCTTAATCCTTCACACGGTCACTCGTGTTCCGATTTTGGCAAAGGCTTTGTAAAATTCTCGCATTCATGTTTCCTGAGAAAGGGTATAGTACTAGTAGTAGTAGCAGTAGTTGCTGTGGTTGTAGTAGTAGTAGTAGTAGTAACCCCACGCTCATTTGAAACGTGAACCCGGTAGACTGCAGGCTGAAACGACCCTAATCCTGCAGTCCACCATCCTCCTTTCGGGGAACAAGAAGGGGGCTGAGGAACTTCTACAAAACTGGATAGAGAAGGCGCCCAGTCCACCACGTGAAGGCGTTCCTCTCCAGCGGCAGGAGAAGGCAAAATGAGGAAAATGAAACTAGAATTGAATTAAGAAGGAAGAACAGAAGGAAGAAAATTAGTCTGAGGAGAGGCAGGTAGAGACATAAATGATCATGAAATAAGGAACTGGGGTAAAGACAAAAAATCAGAATGGGAGGAAATAATAACTGAAGATGAGAAGGAGAAGAAGAAAGAAGATGAGTGAGAGCAGAATGAGGAAGAATATGAGTGAGAGCAGAAAGAGGAAGAATATGAGTGAGAGCAGAAAGAGGAAGAATATGAGTGAGAGCAGAATGAGGAAGAATATGAGTGAGAGCAGAAAGAGGAAGAATATGAGTGAGAGCAGAAAGAGGAAGAATATGAGTGAGAGCAGAAAGAGGAAGAAGATGAGTGAGAGCAGAAAGAGGAAGAAGATGAGTGATAGCAGAAAGAGGAAGAAGAAACAAGACCCGGAATAAGGAGGAATGAGGAGAAAGGAAGAAGCAATAAATTAGAGAAGGAAGAGGAATAAAGGAGGTATATTCAGGATGAGATGGAAAAGGCTAAAGAAAATAAAGAATCAGAATAAAGACCACCATTTGGCC
>NC_136995.1:20321822-20324322 GCF_032717465.1 Coenobita brevimanus | reverse complement strand
TTGCTCTACGTGATATTTTGTGGAGTTGGCACTTAGCGCACTACCCCTCGCCTAATCACCCATAGTCTCAGCTAGTAGGTCCAATCTTTAGAGTTCCACCGTACCTATCTATCTATCTATCCACCTATCTATCCATCTATCTATCTATTCATCTACCTATCCATCTATCTATTTATCTATCTATCTATCCATCTACCTATTTTTTGCTAATGACCATAAACTTGACACTTAATACATAATTCAGGTATCGAGAGTCACTGGATCCAGGTGACAGGTATGCGAGGTCAGGTCATCCTAGGTCAAAGCATTCCTAAAACAAAACAAAAAAATCACGAAACCAACCAGGAGTAAATTTCTGACTGATTCCTGTTTCCCTAGACAATTTAATTCACCCAAATGCCTTACAAACAGAAATATCAAGGTGAGTGTCAAGGTATGCAAGTGTTTGGTAATTGAATGCAAGGTAAGAAAAGATTAAAACTGACGTAATCTTGAGAGAGAGAGAGAGAGAGAGAGAGAGAGAGAGAGAGAGAGAGAGAGAGAGAGAGAGACTTTTAGGTATGTATTACTCCTTCACGCCGCATCCTGTGAGGGGCGACCTGGGGAAATGGTCCCATAGCCATCTCGTAGCTACACACACACACACACACACACACACACACACACACACACACACACACACACACACACAGAGCAACCTGCCATTTATAGAGCGACGCGCAAGAGCACCACAAAGAGAGGTGACATAAAAGACAAAAATGAGTTTGATGTGATAATGGCAGCTAATGACCATAAACTTGACACTTAATACATAATTCAGGTATCGAGAGGATACCTGAGGATTTTGCACTTACGGACGGCGTGTTTGACCACAACCACCCTACCCCACCCTCTGTATCACCCTCACCCTCACCCTCACCCTCACACTCACTTTTATCCTCCTCCTCCTCCTCACACTCACTTTTACCCTCACCTCTGTATACCCCTCACCCACACACTCACACTCACTTTCACCTTCACCAACCTTACCCTCACCCTAACACTCCCACTCATTCTCACCTTCACCACCCTCATCCTTAAGCTCATATTCATTCTGACAACCTTAGACACCCACTCTCACTCCCTTTCACCTTCATCACCCTCACCCTCACACACTCACATTCATTCTGACATTCACCCTCACCCCCATCCTCACTCTCACCCTCACCCTCACTCAGGAAATGGAGAGGAATATGTTTAAACAGGAAAGAGGACTGAAGGAGGAGAGGAAAAATGAAGAGGATGGAAAGAGGAGTAGAAGAGGAAGAGGCGTGTAGGAAAAAAAAGAGTAAAGGGGGAAAAGAGACATACATGGAGGGGGAAAAGAAGAATCAGAAATAAGTAATAAGAAAAAACACGAAAAAATAAAAAGATTATGATAAATAAAAAAATGAACCTATAAAAAGACGTGAGAAAAAAGAATCCTACCTCAAAAAGAAAAAAAAAAAAAGGATGTTTGAAGAAAAATTTGTAAGGAAGTGAGGAGGGAAAATGGAAAGAGGGAAGAGGAGTATAAAGAGGAAAAAGACAGCCAGGGAAAGGATGAAGAGGACAGGCAGGAGAAGAGCAGGGCGGAGGCAGGTGACTTATGAGGGGAGGGGGGGAGGAGAAAGAGGGAGGAGGGAATGGTGGAGAGAGAGAGAGAGAGAGAGAGAGAGAGACCTGTACCTGGTCAACTAAATCAACTAGCAACTGGTTTGTTGTTAGAGACTTTTTACTTCTCACTCTCTCTCTCTCTCTCTCTCTCTCTCTCCTGTATCTCCCCTTATCTCTTACTCCAGGTTCCTCTACCTCCTTTTCTCTCTCTCTCTCTCTCTCTCTCTCTCTCTCCTGTATCTCCCCTTATCTCCTACTCCAGGTTCCTCTACCTCCTTTTCTCTCTCTCTCTCTCTCTCTCTCTCTCTCTCTCTCTCTCTCTCTCTCTCTCTCTCTCTCTCTCTCTCTCTCTCCTGTATCTCCCCTTATCTCCTACTCCAGGTTCCTCTACCTCCTTTTCTCTCTCTCTCTCTCTCTCTCTCTCTCTCTCCTGTATCTCCCCTTATCTCCTACTCCAGATTCCTCTACCTCCTTCTCTCTCTCTCTCTCTCTCTCTCTCTCTCTCTCTCTCTCTCTCTCGGCATTTTCAGAGTGTAAGGACCCACGAATAAAAACGCTAATAGACGAATAATTTGTGAAAGGAAGGGAGGAAGGGAGGAAGAAAAGATGGGGAAGACGGGGAAGAGGGAGGGTGAGGGGAGGGTGGGAAGAAGGGAGGGAAAGCGGAGCGGAGGGTGGGGAGGAAGGAGGATGAAGAGAAGAGGAAGAAGATGGAGATGGGAGGATGGAGAATTAATGGAAGGGATGAAGGAGGATGTGGAGTGGTGAATGAATGGAAGGGAGGACGAAGGATGTACAGAAGGATGGAAGAAGAGGCTGGAGAAGGAAGTGGAAGATAGACAGGTAGGCCTAAAGTGAAAAGAAC
>NC_136995.1:20314322-20316822 GCF_032717465.1 Coenobita brevimanus | reverse complement strand
TTATTTTTATCATTTTTTTTTTATTATTATCCTACCTCATCCCACCTTAGTGGGGAAATAAGGTTGGATCGATAATGACGATAATGATGTTATTATAATTATTATTATTATTTCAATGCGGGTTTCTCTGTTCATCACGTTTTGAGATTCCTTCGTAGGTAATAATCAGTGTAATATTCTCGGCGCAGCTTATGTTTAATATATATCCACTGTAACTCTTGAACCACACAGGCCTCTCTCACACCATCTTGCATCCTGCCCACCACCCATACGTCTCACCTCCTGTCCCAGGCAGGTAAATTAAAGTAAGTAACACAACAGGTAATGACAGGGTTCGGTGAGGGAAAATGAGCATTAATCACCGCGGTTAACGAGCTGGCCAGGTAATTAAATGGACAGGACGACAGGTGGGTGGCAGGGGTAGGGGGCAGGGACTTCTGGGGAGGGAGGGGAAGACTTTGATGGAAGGGAGGGGGGAGAGGGGGGTATGTGGAGGTTGTGTGGGTGAACTAGGCGGGTGAGAGGGATGTGGGTGTCTGGGGTGGATGTGTAGGGGATGGAAGGGGAAGTGGGTGGGGAAGGAGGGTAGGCCTAGTGGGGGGTATGAGGGTGGACGGGGTGGATGGTGAGGGGATGTGGGGGTGATGGGGAGGGGAAGACTTTGGTGAGAGGGAGGGGGAGGGTAGGGGGGAGGGAGGGGGGTAGAGGGTAGGGAGGGGGGTAGAGGGTAGGGAGGGGGTATTTATGGAGGGCATGAGGGTGAACTTACGCAACTAGTTTATGGCTCACTAGGAATGTCAAGTGTGTGTGTGTGTGTGTGTGTGTGTGTGTGTGTGTGTGTGTGTGTGTGTGTGTGTGTGTGTGTGTGTGTGTGTGTGTGTGTGTGTGTGTGTGTGTGTGTGTGAAAGAGAGAGAGAGAGAGAGAGAGAGAGAGAGAGAGAGAGAAGCAGAAAGTGGCTCTCCCTTCCAGATTACTGGGCGTGTCACCATCTCTGAGTTAAGTAGAGGGAGTAGGTGGTCTGGGATGGGGTGATGGAGCAGGAAGATGAGATGGATGAGTGGACAAGGAAGCAGGGTTAAGAAAATGGACGAAAAGGGAGATGGATGGGTGGGGGAAGGTGGATGGGTGGGGGAAGGTGGATGGGTGGGGGAAGGTGGATGGGTGGGGGAAGGTGGATGGGTGGGGGAACGTGGATGGGTGGGGGAAGGTAGATGGGTGGGGGAAGGTGGATGGGTGGGGGAAGGTGGATGGGTGGACACAGAGGATGGCTAGACATAAGGTAGAGAAGAATAGTGGAAGGAGGAGGAGAAAAAGGAGAGGGATGGGTTGAAGAGAGACAGAGTGGAGAGAGAGGATGAAGGTAAGGAGAGAAATGGAAATAATAACTGAATGACTGGATAGAAGGGACGTATGGAATGTGGAAATATAGGATGGAGGGGGACGGAATAGATGACCGGCAGTGGGAAGATATAAGATGACAGGACGGACAGGGAGGTGAAGAAAGTGGGATGCGGAGATGGAAAGGATGACTGAAGCGATGCGGATGTTAGGAAAGTGAAATGGAAAATAAAAGAAGGATGATGGCTTACAGAATGAAAGGAAAATTGGGGTTTTCGATAGACAGGGAAACAAGGAAACTGGAATGATGGGAAAAAAGGGGAAAAAGATGTGACACGGTTTAAAACACATAACATGAAGTTGGTTGGAGAAAAGAAAAGAAGAGACAGACAAAAGAAAGAAGTGGATGGGCTGGTGCTACTGACAAAAAGGGAGAGAGAGAGAGAGAGAGAGAGAGAGAGAATGTGTCCGAAAGAAAGATATTTTTAAAAGCGTATGATATTTTATTACCAAATACTGTTACTTGAAAAAAAAATTATAAGCTTTTTTAGACGTCAATATACATATTTTTTTCCCCTTGGGATAATGGTGAATAATGAATCTCCCGGCATTTGTTATGGTGTGTGTGTGTGTGTGTGTGTGTGTGTGTGTGTGTGTGTGTGTGTGTGTGTGTGTGTGTGTGTGTGTGTGTGTGTGTGTGTGTGTGTGTGTGTGTGTGATTCATTCAACATCATTACCACCTGCTCCCATCTTCATTTCCTCACCTTTCTGCCTCCCTTCCCCCTTCCTTGATCACAACCACTGCAATTTCCCTCACTCCTTTGATCTAACTCTCTCTCTCTCTCTCTCTCTCTCTCTCTCTCTCTCTCCTAATTCTCTTTTAATTCCTCTTCTCTCACTTGTCGACCGTTTCATTAATTATCGTTTTCTTCCCAGTTCCTCTTGTTTCGGCTCTTTTCACCTCTCTGGCTGGATTCCCTCACCTTCTCCATAATCAACACTCATTCTCCTTCTTCCTCTCCTCCCTTTCTTTTCGCTCACATTCCTTCGCTCTCTGATTTACTCTTATACATCCCTCCTTCTCCTTCCTCACTTTTTTTTTTTTTTTTCATTTCCTCAGCTCCCTGATATTAACGAGTCTTTCTGATATCTTCGTTCATT
>NC_136995.1:20306822-20311822 GCF_032717465.1 Coenobita brevimanus | reverse complement strand
TACTAGTAGTAGTAGTAGTATTAGTACTACTACTACTACTGTTTTGTTGTTGTTGTTGTTATTATTATTATTATTATTATTATTTGTCAATCCTCCCAAGTTGCGAGTTGTCCTATCTATCTATCTATCTATCTATATACCTAAGCTGCTTCCCCCAAGGAAAGGGAGGTAGCCGAGACAGGACGACTCACTCTCCATTTACTCATCCATTCAAACACATTCATTCGCATCTTAGCCCCAAAGGGGAGAACGGACGGATCCTCACCGCATCACACCGCACAAGGGTCAAAACTGCGCAATGCAATCAGTGACATCCGCAGCAGGGCCCGACAGTAGAACTGGTTTACCCCTGCCACATCATAACAGACCCATCCCCTTACCCGCACCTGACCTGACTAGCTGATCAAACCAAGTGCGGGAGAATATCCCCTCAGGGCTGCGTCATCATTTATTCATTCACAATTTCTCTCCATTTATTTCTGTCACGCACAGCCACTCTTCCTTGCTCAACAGACATCCCTCTCGCATCCAGCGCTCTCTTCACACTGTCCATCCATCCTATTCGTGGTCTCCCTCTTAGCCTTACACCTCTCACATCAGATCTAGTTATCTTTTTCACCAATCGTTCATTATCCATTCTCTCCATATGCCCAAACCATTGCAACACCCTCTGCTCAACACTACCAGCCATCTCCCGAACAACTCCAGTTCTCCTTCGCACTTCATCATTTCGCACCCGATCCATACGCGTCACTCCACACATACTCCTCAGACACCTCATCTCCATTACATTCAAACTTTTCCTCTCTGCTACACCCACATTCCATGTTTCAGCCCCATATAATGCAGTCGGTACCACAACACCCTCATACAGCCTTCTCTTTACATCCATTCTAAGCGAACGACATTTAAACACTTTTTTCATTCCTGCCAACACTTTTCCTATTTCATTTATTCTAAACTTCACTTCTGCATCTATTCTTCCATCCACAGCAACATGTGACCCTAGATATTTAAAACAATCTACCTCCTCAAGCAACTCACCATTCAAAACTATATTCATCCCCCTACCATCTATCAACCTCGTACACTTCATCACTTTACTCTTATTCTCATTTACTTTCAATTTCCTCCTTTCACACACCCTTCCAAACTCCTCTACCAACTGTCTCAATCTCTCCTCTGAATCAGTCACCAGTGCAGTATCATCTGCAAACAGCAGCTGCTTCAGATTCCACTCTCCTCCATCAACATTTACCAGACTCAGACCACCTAAAACTCTTGCATTCACCTCCCTTACAACACCATCCATGTAAATATTAAACAACCAAGGCGACATCACACATCCCTGTCGCAGCCCCACTCTCACGGGAAACCAATCACTCACAGCATTTCTCACTCTTACACACGCTCTACTATTTACATAAAAACTTTTCACCCCTTTTAGTAACCTACCATCAAGTCCATACAATCTTAAAACAGTCCACAAAGCCTCCCTATCAATTCTATCATACGCTTTCTCTAAATCCATAAATGCCCAAAACACATCCTTGCCTTTCGCTAAATACTTTTCACACACTTGTCTCACAGCAAACACCTGATCAACGCATCCCCTCCCTCTCCTAAAGCCACACTGCTCATCACTAATCACTCCCTCTGTACCCTCTCTAACTCTCATAATTAACACTCTACCATACACTTTACCTACAACACTCAACAGACTTATACCCCTAAAGCTATTACATTCATACTTATCATCCTTGCCTTTATACAACGGGACCACACAAGCACTTGCCCAGTCAACTGGCACCATACCTTTCTCAAAGCACACATTCAACAATCTTACTAACCAGTCAACAATAGTCACTCCACCACCCTTCAGGCATTCCACAGCACACCCATCCATACCTGCAGCTTTCCCTGTTTTCATCTCCTTTACTGCCTTCTCCACTTCCTCCTTCGTGATCAAAGAATCATTCAACTCTCCCAACACATTTATTCCTTGCACCCTTCCATCCGCCACAATCTCAGTCACCCTTTCCTCCTCTACATTTAACAATCTTTCAAAATACTCTGCCCATCTCTTCCTTACTGCATCCATCTCAATTAACATTCTTCCATCCTCTGCTTTTACTCGTTCTTCCTTCCCAGACTCTCCCTTTCGCACCCTTTTCACCTCCTTCCAAAACATTTTCTTATTCTGTTGAAAATTCTCTGTCAGCCGC
Source organism: Coenobita brevimanus (assembly GCF_032717465.1). Taxonomy (NCBI): domain Eukaryota; kingdom Metazoa; phylum Arthropoda; class Malacostraca; order Decapoda; family Coenobitidae; genus Coenobita; species Coenobita brevimanus. The sequence continues at coordinate 20,309,597 of NC_136995.1, read as the reverse complement.
CTACCCCACCTCTCATCTGCTGCCACTTTAGCATCACGCACAGCCCTTCTCTCTCTATTCCTCTTTTCCTTATACCTTTCATAGGACATCTCATCCTTCCTCTGCAGCCACACTTCATATGCCCGTCTCTTCTCAGCCACAGCCATACTTACTTCCTCGCACCACCATTCACTTCCTTTTCTTACACCACCACCCACACGTCTCACACCACACACCTCTTCTGCATGCCCCACCACAGCACTCTTAAACAACTGCCATTCCTCCTCCACGCTGCCATTTTCCCGATCTTTCATTGCATTCCACTCATCTTTCAATTTCTCCTGATACTCTATCTTTTTCTCTCTTTTATCCAACTCACTCACTTTCAAAACCTCCCTGCCACACCTAACCCTCCTAGCTCTCACCCATCTCTTACCTACTCTTAACTTTCCCTCCACCAGGTAGTGGTCAGACATACCTCCACCCTCCCCTCTCAGAACTCTCACATCCAACAATCTTCCTATTACATTCCTAGACACAACCACATAGTCCATCAAGGCTCTATCAACAACCCTTCCACCCTCCTGTCTTGCCCATGTATACTTATAAATATCTTTCTTCTCAAACAGCGTATTCCCAATCACCATCTCTCGCTCAACACACATCGCTATCATTTGTTCCCCATTTTCATTTCTTCCATGCACACCATGCATACCAACTACGCCTTCAACTGCTACATTTCCCACTCTAGCATTCAGATCTCCCATCATTACCACATTCACATTCGCTCCAAAACTCTGCAGACACTCATCAACATCATTCCAGAAAGACTCCCTCTCTTGTTCATCCCTTTCACTACCTGGCCCATATGCACTCACAAACACCCACAACTCACGTTCAAATTTCGCTTTCACCCACATCAGTCTCGATGACACCTCCTTCCATTCAATCACACACTGCTGTACTTCCGGACTCACTAACAAGGCCACACCTTCTCTTGCCCTTCCTCTATCAACACCTGACAATCTTCCATTCACACTTCCAAACATAGATTCCCTCTTCCCTTTCATCTTCGTTTCACTCAAAGCTAACACATCCAACTTTCTTCTCACAAACATTCTCCCAATCTCCTCCCTTTTAGCCTCAATTGTACTGCATCCACGCACATTCATAGACCCAATCTTCAGGGTACGGGGATAACTCCATCCCCCATCCCTTTCTCTGGCCTGTCTCTTTTTAGGAACTAAAAAACAGAGGAGGGGGTCCCTAGTCCCCTCACCCCGCCCCTTTTAGTCGCCTTTTACGACACGCAGGGAATACGGTGGCAGTATTCTTCCTAACACAACCTGGCCGCAGAGTAGTAGTACCACCCCATAGCGAGTTGTCCTAGAAGCGAAAAAAATTATCAACGTCGCCCCATTTTGCATTTGCACTTTCTCATCTTTCAATCTTCTCTCTCTTTCACCCTCTTCTCTCCCTCCTTTCTTTTCCTTTACAGTTTCATCCCTTCTCCCTACCGAAAGAAAAAATCCTAAAATAATTAAAATATATGTAATTAAAATCATCTATTACTCCTGTTGGTAGAACTGCCACACCTTCCACATTTGGCCTCATTAAATTTGTGGGAAAAACGAAAAAGAAAATTTGGGGTTTGGTCGCGGTGGTAATTAGAAATGATGAAATATTCGTGTGTGTGTGTGTGTGTGTGTGTGTGTGTGTGTGTGTGTGTGTGTGTGTGTAGGGATAATCGTTTACTTGCACTGTCATCACCTACATCATTACAAATCACTCTCTCTCTCTCTCTCTCACACACACACACACACACACACACACACACACACACACATCCTATATTCACCTGCCTTCTCGTATCTCCTTATTCACATCAATTTATCTTTCTTATTCAATTAATCTCATTCGCCCTTTCGCTCTCTCATTTTTCATGCTTTCATTCCAGTCCGGTTTTTGACCTCTCCCTCCCTCCCCCCCTCCCTCCCTCCCCCCCCTCTCTCTCTCTCTCTCTCTCTCTCTGGTAATCCTTATAATGAAAAACCCACCACCACTCGCCTCACTGAAAATTTTCCTCCCCAAAATTAGCATTACCAAGTTACTAACAACGTAGTGATTAAATATTTGGCCACAAAATAACAAAGCTGTATTTTCTTCCGGGTAACGACAGAATATTTAATTATCCCACTCCTTGCACGGGCGTAAATAAAATAAATATATAAAATAAAAAAATCTCACTATCGCTCGAGAGAGGTAAAAATTGATAACAAACCTGAATTTATAATGGATATTAAACAAAGGGTTCAATATTCACCCCCACGGTTTCCAAATATAACCTGACAGATAATAGTAGTATATTCCCCCTCCCCCACCCCCATCTCACCCCCCGGCACCCCCACCTGGGCCAGGTTAAAATAAAGGTTAATGAAATACGTTTATCCGTGATGGGGTGGCACTGATAACGGAGATAAAGTGTCCTGTATAACACACACACACACACACACACACACACACACACACACACACACACACACACACACACACACACTGGTTTATGTAGGGCGGTGGGTAAAGCAGACTGGAGTACTGTGGACATGTTGCTCGCTTAATTGGCCCCAGTTCCAGTACCAATCACGTCCAAGAATCACATCCACTAATGTCCACCCTGCCTTCCTGTTTCCTGCCTGCCTACCTGCTTCTCTGCCTACCTACCTGCCTCTCTCCTTTCCTTCTTACCTTCCTGCCTCCTTCCTCTTTTTCTGACTTCCTCTCTACCTTTCTGCTTCC
>NC_136995.1:20294322-20301822 GCF_032717465.1 Coenobita brevimanus | reverse complement strand
GTGAGGAAAAAAGAACGCATAATAGACTAGGAACTGTCGGTACTGGATCAGATCGATGAGGAAACACAATTTTTGGAAGAAAATGTAAAAGAAAACAGTCCTATTGGTGAAGAAGTAAAAGAATTAGTTGTGGAAAGTCTAAGTGAACTGAAAGATCAAATATTATCCCTTGAGGTGGAGCGAAAAATGATTGAAGAAAAACAAGATGAAGTGTTGATAAATTTAGAAGGAGAACACGAAAATATTAAGACGAAGGAAGTGGAGGAGGAGGAGGAAGAGGAAGAAGAAGAGGAGGAGGAGGAGGAGGAGGAGGAGGAAGAGGAAGAAGAAGAGGAGGAGGAGGAGGAGGAGGAGGAAGAGGAAGAAGAAGAGGAGGAGGAGGAGGAGGAGGAGGAAGATACAGAAGATGCTCCCCATTTCATTACTAAAGACGAAAACAGAGAGCTAGAGAAGCTAGTCGAGATTGAAGTGGAGCGCAACATCATGGAGGTGGAGGAAGAGAAGATTAGAAATGAACTGGAAAGCGACTTGATGGCACTGAGTGAAGTCGAGAAACAATTTATGAAGGAATTGGAGAAACAAAATTCAGAAACAGGGACAGTAGAGTATGGGGAATTGCAAAGTGGTTACTCAGAAACGTATGAAACTGATGATTCTGAACATAATGAAAGTGACGATGAGTCGGAGGAAAGCAAAGAAGAAGTATTAGTAAACAGGTCAGTGGATGATCCCCTGTATGAGGAGGGCGCGCTGCTCTTCACTAACAGGATCAAAGAACTGCAAGCACAGGTGGAAGAACTTGAGGAACAGGTGATGAAACAGGCAGAGGGGCAGAACGAGAAGTTTGTCCATCAGGAGAGAGAAATGGAAAAACTATATGCTGTATTGGTAAAACAGGTAGAGCGACAAGATGAGAAGTTTTTCCATCTAGAGGGACAGATGGAAAAACTAAATGGTATGTTGGTAAAACAGGTAGAGCGACAAGATGAGAAGTTTTTCCATCTAGAGGGACAGATGGAAAAACTAAATGGTATGTTGGTAAAGCAGGCAGAGTGGCAATACGAAAAGGTTTTCTATCTAGACGGACAGATGGAAAAACTTAATGGTATGTTGGTAAAACAGGCAGAGGGGCAAGATGAGAAGTTTTTCCATCTAGAGGGACAGATGGAAAAACTAAATGGTATGTTGGTAAAACAGGCAGAGTAGCAATAGGAAAAGGTTTTCTATCTAGAGGGACAGATGGGAAAACTTAATGGTATGTTGGCAAAACAGGTACAGCGGCAAGATGAGAAGTTTTTCTATCTGGTGGGACAGATGGAAAAACTAAATGGTATGTTGATAAAACAGGCAGAGCGGCAAAATGAAAAGTTTTTCCATCTAGAGGGACAGATGGAAAAACTAAATGGTATGTTGATAAAACAGGCAGAGGGGCAAGAGAAGTTGTCCAGCCTAGAGAAAAACTTGAAAAAATTGGTACCCGTTCTCAACAAGGTAAAAGACATGGTGGACACTCTTATGGAGAAGGAAGTGGAGAGAGTCGAGAAGGAGAGAAAATTGGAAGAGGAAAAGGTAAGGAAAGAGACAAACCAAGCACATATCGTGTCGTTGGTTACTGATTTCTTGAATTATGTGAAAGAAGGGCTAGGGGTCATGCCTTTATTCACAATACTTACTGTACACATTGTTGCACTATGTGTTGTGATGATATATGGCATGATTCTTAAACGGTGGCGTAAACGGGTGTGAAGAGACCCAACCCAAATGGTGTCTCAATGTTCTATGAAGTGAACTCGAAACACAATGACCCTTCACACCACTCCAAGGGACTGATGGGACCTTTGCACAACTGGGCGTATGCGCTGGACTGACATCAGTTGCACTGCAAGAAGGCATAGCAATCCAGCACTGGTGAGGGAAGTAATGTGAGACAATATCCACTGAGGTTAGACGGTAGACTGCGCCAGCCACTGGTGGCTCCTGAGCTACGTCATCATCAACAGCAGGTGAACCCCCAAATGGTGGCACCGTGCAGCAGGTGAACCCCATTATGGAGGTTCACCTGCAGCAGGTAAACCCCATTATGGAGGTTCACCTGCAGCAGGTGAACCCCATTATGGAGGTTCACCTGCAGCAGGTGAACCCCATTATGGAGGTTAGCCTGCAGCAGGTGAATCCCATTATGGAGGTTCACCTGCACAGGCTAACCTCCCTAATGGGGTTCACCTGCTGCAGGGTGCCACCATTATGGGGTTCACCTGCTACAGGGCGCCACTATTATGGGGTTCACCTGCTGTTGTTGATGAAGTGCCAGGGTGTCAACAGTGGCTGATGCGGTCTACCGTCTAACCTTACTGGATGTTGTACCACACGACCCCCCCACCAGTCCTAACGATGCTGGTGACCTGCCTTAACGTGGTGGCACTGATGTACCCAGATGTGCACATGTCCCTGCAGTGTCCCTCACCCACCCTTCCCTTTGATATCCGTTTCACGCCCCTGCCCTCCATTGCAGCCTCTTTTTATCACGCCCCTGCCCTCCATTGCAGCCTGTTTTATCACGCCTTTGCCCTCCATTGCAGCCTCTTTTATCACGCCCCTGCCCTCCATTGCAGCCTCTTTTCTCACGCCTTTGCCCTCCGTTGCAGCCTCTTTTATCACGCCTTTGCCCTCCATTGCAGCCTCTTTCATCACGCCCCTGCCCTCCATTGCAGCCTCTTTTATCACGCAGTTTTTCTTCCTTTACAGTCGCTTCTTTGACGCCTCAGTTTTTTTACTTACTTTATTACTTCTTGTATTCATACTCATTATATTATTACAACTATTACTACTACTAGCACTGCATTAATTATTTTTAGTATCATATTTAAAAGACAAATATAGACATATAACCAATAAATATTCTTTTTTCTTTTCCAATATCATCTACCTTGACCTACATCCCTGGTATACTGAACTTTGAACTTTGCTGAACCTCAGGTAATTCGTTTTCTTCCTACGGGTCTTCATTCCTCTGTCTTCCATCGGCTCTCTGCATTTTTCTAATTTTCTCTCCACCTCCTCTTTTTCTGGTATATATGTCACAATGTCATCAAGAAGCAGTGGTTCAAAATACACCTGGCCATCCTCTAGTGCTGTATCCTAACCTGTAGGTGTCAACAGGACCTGGGCTGCTACTGATTAGTCAACACATACCCAGGCCATAGTGAGGCAGAGTGAGGCGCAGGCACAAGGGGTCACACTGCTTAGACAGCACAAGATCGGTTGTTCCTCTTGCCTCTGTCTCTGGCGGTATGGGACAGAGAGCAACTGTACAGTACTTGATTTGTTTCTTTCTCTGGTTGCGGATTTAATGTTGTAGTAGTAGTAGTAGTAGTTAGTAGTAGTGGTGGTGGTGGTGGTGGTGGTGGTAATATTAGTACTGTATTAGTATTAGTAGTAGTAGTTGTTGTTGTTGTTGTAAAAACAACAAATAATAATAATAATTATAATAATAATAATAATAATAATAATCCATCCATCATCTAATCCTACGTTGCCCCATGAGGAGCGTAGGAGCCCGGGGCTAGGAAAGTTGGTCGTGGCATTTAAGATGAGAGTGACCAGCCTCACTCATCCCTGAGTGGCGTTACGTGAGCAATAAACCCAAACCATCCCTTGTATATAAACCTTCACCGGCTCAATCCGATTGGAGCACCTTTATTACCCACTAAACCACCAGGAGCCAAAATTTGGTTATATGGTTACCACCCAGCGTAGTAAATGGTTTCCTGGTGTACAGGAAACCATTTGGCTTGTCACTGTGTAGAGTCACCCATAGGCAGAAGGAAGAGGAAAGAATGAAGGAAAGAAAGACACAAGAGGGAGTGTAAAGTAACCCGCAGGCAGAAGAAAGAGGAAAGAATGAAGGAAAAGAAAGACAGAAGAGGATGGATGGAAAGAAGGATGGAGGAGAGGAAAGGGCAGACACCCGAGAGCAGCATTTCATGAAGTGAGTGGATGGTCAGCGCCCCCACCTACCACAATAATAATAATAATAATTATTATTATTATTATTATTATTATAACAAAAAAATCACAATAACAATAAAACATTCCACTACCTCCAACAACGGGAAAATTCTACAGCAAATCAGTGGCCACAGGTAATTACTTTTATAATTACCTTTTGGTTGGGCGAATCCATTACAGAATTTATTGAGACTCATAAATGGGTCATAAAGTAATAAAGCAATAATGACGGGGTGTGTTGTGCCTTCAGCTGTGACTCCCACCCACATCCTTTACTACCACTGTCATGGAGGGGAGTAGTGTGATTCTATAATAGAGATAGATTTCTTTTGTGATTAATACCTGCTATGTTGCCAGTAAGGTAAATTCAGGTATTAGATTTCTTGTGTGGTGTGGTGTAAAGAGGTGTGGTGGTGTGGTGTGGTGTGGTGTGGTGTGACATAGTGCGATGTGGTGGCGATAAGTGAAGTCATGTAATGTGGTGTGGTGTCAGGAGGTGTGGTGGTGTGGTGTGGTGGTTATATGAGAGGTGACGTAATCTTAACATCTCCATTCTTTCCTCACAGTCCGTCTATCTCTTACTCTTACCTTTCAGTTCTCTCCCCACCTTCTGTCTATCATCGTAACCTGACCCTTTATAAACAACTTTAGCCTCCCATCTCCCCTGCCCCTTCCTGCCCTCCCCCCTCCACCCCTCCACACCCACCCACACACACACACACACACGTCAGATGATGTCGGATGGCTCAACAGGTGTGTGGGACAGGTGGACACAATTAGCCTGCCTCCCCCACCTGTAAACCTCCTCACCTTCGTCGACATGATTGGCAGGTGAGGCAACAAGAGGTCAGGTGCTTACTTCCCTCGCCCTCGCTCGTTTATTTTAATTAATCTTCCCTGTTACCCCCTCTTTACTCTTAAAAGCCTTCATGTTATCACTTAAGTGATTAATATTTATCTGTATGTTACCTGCCTTTCTGACTTTACGCCTTTTTGCTGTCCCTCTCTTCAGCTCCCTTATAATTTAGCTTATTTCCATTACAGTATCCTACCTTTATAACTAATTTCAAAGTAAAGGAAAAATAATAACCACCCTCATCTTTAGTCCAGTGTAAAAGAGAATACTTAATAAATTACTTAACGTTATTCATTATTTATTGTGTATCAGTCCCCATGAGCTTCTGGGTAAAAATGAACCTCTCCTTTTACAACCCCTGATGAGAGGAATGCTAATGGCGAAGACTGTCTCGCTTCTCACATCCCATCTGTCTCCCTACACTCATCTCCCAACACACCACCCGCCACAGCTCTCTCACTCACATCCTGCCTGTCTCTCTTCACTCATCTCCCAACATATCACCCGCACAGCTGTCTCTCCGTCTCACACCTCCCTCACTCACCCTTGCCAGTCCTCCTTACAGCTGTCTTGTCCGTAATTTATCTCACATCCGCCTCTCCTTGCTTTCTCTCCAAGTTTTCTTTACAAAACTGTCACAGATTCTTAGACAGTCATGGCCATTTAACCTTTCCCCTTGCCTAAAGTTCTTTCTCCCAGCACACACACACACACACACACACACACACACACACACACACACACACACACACACACAAAGTATACCTCTACCATTTAAGGGCCAGTTGTCACGTCATACACATCAGCATTCTATCAATCACACTCCAATTACTATCCACACATAACACCTTCTGCCCCTAAAATATCAACCTGGAAATCTACAACTCTTATGTTACCTTTGCCCCTAATTAAGGAAGAGTCCCACACGGTACATATTTAGAGACATCGCCCTGGTACCATAAACATAATACTCCCTTGATCACAGTGGATTTTGGTTTGTATTTTGGTGTCCCGTTGTTGTCAAAGGTGCTCAGGTGAGGGCGTGAAGTAGTGTTACCGCAGCCATAACCATCACTTACCTGTAAAGAAGGGAGAAATTAATTAGTTATGCCACAAATAGATTAGTTTATATTCCATCCATCCATCATCCAATCCTACGTTGCCTCATGAGCAGCCTAGAAGCCCGGGGCTAGGCAAGTTGGTCCTGACATTTAAGACGAGAGTGACGAGCCTCATTCATCCCTGAGTGGCATTACATGAGCAATAAACCCCAACCATCCCTTGGATATAAACCTTCACCGGCTCAATCCGATTGGAGTGCCGTAATTACCCAATAAACCACCAGGCGTCAAAATCTGGCTACACGTTTACCACTCAGCGTAGTAAATGGTTTCCTGGTGTACAGGAAACCATTTGGCTTGTCACTCAGAGTCACCCACAGGCAGAAGGAAGAGGAAAGATTGAAGGAAAGAAAGACAGAAGAGGATAGAAGGAAGGAAGGAAGGATGGAGGAGAGGAAAGGGCAGACACCCGAGAGCAGCACAACATCGATTGAGTGGATGGCGAGCGCCCCCACTAAATGCACACTTCTCACTCCCAATTATTAACACACGGAGTAGGCGGTAATAACTGACGCAGGCTGTAGATATAAGCTATGTATTATCTATCTTTCTGTTGCCAGACGCCTCAATTCCGTAAGGGGTGGCCACAAGCAAATCGCCTCCATGTCGCCCAGTCCCCCGCCATTTCACTGCCCTGCTCCCAGCTCACACACCCCTCTCTCATGTGCCTCTCCACTCCACCCCTCCATCTCATCCTCGGCCTCCCTCTCCCTCTCCTCCCCTCCACCCCTGAATAAAAATGCCTGAGTTACAAGGTCAAACATTTGACCCAGCGCTGTAACTTTGACCTCTGAGGGATTACTACAACTAGCATCCCTTCATCCCTGTTTGACCCTAGGTTCTTTCACAAGGTTAAAGTAAATCATATAATAACTCATTAGGATGACCTTGCTATGGGATCTTGACCTTTGACCGACTCTTTTCAAAAGCAATAGGTCAAACCCTCGGCTGACCCTTAACCCTTCCACTAAGTTTGGTTAAAATCGAATCAAAACTACTTCAACTATTTTATTCACACACACACACACACACACACACACACACACACACACACACACCTCTTCAGTCACTCTGTTATCTGAATATTAATTATTCACCGATACTCAGGTAGCATGCAGCATGTCCTTCCCCTCCTCCCCTCGTCTCTGCCCCTCTCCTCAATCACCTTCTCTCTTCCCCAGCTCTTTCCTCCTCCACCCCATCCTTCCCCCCGCCTCTTACGACTTCCTCTTCTCCCCCCCCCCACCCTCAGTGTATAATATCATGGGTACGGGGTGGGGGCGGGGGTGAGGGGGGGGGGTGGGGGTAGACAGGATAAATGAGAAGTTCGCTTGGTAGACGCTGGCTACCTTGCTCTTTCTCTCTCTCTCTCTCTCTCTCTCTCTCTCTCTCTCTCTCTCTCTCTCTCTCTCTCTCTCTCTCTCTCGGTACTGCCTGACAACAATATTGCTTCCGTCACAAAATTGCTTCCGTCCGTACAGCAATGAGCAAAAGTTGGTCTACAATCCTCCTTCA
>NC_136995.1:20257884-20292884 GCF_032717465.1 Coenobita brevimanus | reverse complement strand
ATCCTCTCCACATGCCCAAACCATCTTAGTCTACCTCTCCTCATCATAACACAAATACACTCCAGTCCCAACCTACCGATTATTATTATTATTATTATTATTATTATTATCATTATTATTATTACTACTACTACTAGTAGTAGTAGTAGTAGTAGTACTACTACTACTACTGTTTTGTTGTTGTTGTTGTTATTATTATTATTATTTGTCAATCCTCCCAAGTTGCGAGTTGTCCTATCTATCTATCTATCTATCTATATACCTAAGCTGCTTCCCCCAAGGAAAGGGAGGTAGCCGAGACAGGACGACTCACTCTCCATTTACTCATCCATTCAAACACATTCATTCGCATCTTAGCCCCAAAGGGGAGAACGGACGGATCCTCACCGCATCACACCGCACAAGGGTCAAAACTGCGCAATGCAATCAGTGACATCCGCAGCAGGGCCCGACAGTAGAACTGGTTTACCCCTGCCACATCATAACAGACCCATCCCCTTACCCGCACCTGACCTGACTAGCTGATCAAACCAAGTGCGGGAGAATATCCCCTCAGGGCTGCGTCATCATTTATTCATTCACAATTTCTCTCCATTTATTTCTGTCACGCACAGCCACTCTTCCTTGCTCAACAGACATCCCTCTCGCATCCAGCGCTCTCTTCACACTGTCCATCCATCCTATTCGTGGTCTCCCTCTTAGCCTTACACCTCTCACATCAGATCTAGTTATCTTTTTCACCAATCGTTCATTATCCATTCTCTCCATATGCCCAAACCATTGCAACACCCTCTGCTCAACACTACCAGCCATCTCCCGAACAACTCCAGTTCTCCTTCGCACTTCATCATTTCGCACCCGATCCATACGCGTCACTCCACACATACTCCTCAGACACCTCATCTCCATTACATTCAAACTTTTCCTCTCTGCTACACCCACATTCCATGTTTCAGCCCCATATAATGCAGTCGGTACCACAACACCCTCATACAGCCTTCTCTTTACATCCATTCTAAGCGAACGACATTTAAACACTTTTTTCATTCCTGCCAACACTTTTCCTATTTCATTTATTCTAAACTTCACTTCTGCATCTATTCTTCCATCCACAGCAACATGTGACCCTAGATATTTAAAACAATCTACCTCCTCAAGCAACTCACCATTCAAAACTATATTCATCCCCCTACCATCTATCAACCTCGTACACTTCATCACTTTACTCTTATTCTCATTTACTTTCAATTTCCTCCTTTCACACACCCTTCCAAACTCCTCTACCAACTGTCTCAATCTCTCCTCTGAATCAGTCACCAGTGCAGTATCATCTGCAAACAGCAGCTGCTTCAGATTCCACTCTCCTCCATCAACATTTACCAGACTCAGACCACCTAAAACTCTTGCATTCACCTCCCTTACAACACCATCCATGTAAATATTAAACAACCAAGGCGACATCACACATCCCTGTCGCAGCCCCACTCTCACGGGAAACCAATCACTCACAGCATTTCTCACTCTTACACACGCTCTACTATTTACATAAAAACTTTTCACCCCTTTTAGTAACCTACCATCAAGTCCATACAATCTTAAAACAGTCCACAAAGCCTCCCTATCAATTCTATCATACGCTTTCTCTAAATCCATAAATGCCCAAAACACATCCTTGCCTTTCGCTAAATACTTTTCACACACTTGTCTCACAGCAAACACCTGATCAACGCATCCCCTCCCTCTCCTAAAGCCACACTGCTCATCACTAATCACTCCCTCTGTACCCTCTCTAACTCTCATAATTAACACTCTACCATACACTTTACCTACAACACTCAACAGACTTATACCCCTAAAGCTATTACATTCATACTTATCATCCTTGCCTTTATACAACGGGACCACACAAGCACTTGCCCAGTCAACTGGCACCATACCTTTCTCAAAGCACACATTCAACAATCTTACTAACCAGTCAACAATAGTCACTCCACCACCCTTCAGGCATTCCACAGCACACCCATCCATACCTGCAGCTTTCCCTGTTTTCATCTCCTTTACTGCCTTCTCCACTTCCTCCTTCGTGATCAAAGAATCATTCAACTCTCCCAACACATTTATTCCTTGCACCCTTCCATCCGCCACAATCTCAGTCACCCTTTCCTCCTCTACATTTAACAATCTTTCAAAATACTCTGCCCATCTCTTCCTTACTGCATCCATCTCAATTAACATTCTTCCATCCTCTGCTTTTACTCGTTCTTCCTTCCCAGACTCTCCCTTTCGCACCCTTTTCACCTCCTTCCAAAACATTTTCTTATTCTGTTGAAAATTCTCTGTCAGCCGCCTACCCCACCTCTCATCTGCTGCCACTTTAGCATCACGCACAGCCCTTCTCTCTCTATTCCTCTTTTCCTTATACCTTTCATAGGACATCTCATCCTTCCTCTGCAGCCACACTTCATATGCCCGTCTCTTCTCAGCCACAGCCATACTTACTTCCTCGCACCACCATTCACTTCCTTTTCTTACACCACCACCCACACGTCTCACACCACACACCTCTTCTGCATGCCCCACCACAGCACTCTTAAACAACTGCCATTCCTCCTCCACGCTGCCATTTTCCCGATCTTTCATTGCATTCCACTCATCTTTCAATTTCTCCTGATACTCTATCTTTTTCTCTCTTTTATCCAACTCACTCACTTTCAAAACCTCCCTGCCACACCTAACCCTCCTAGCTCTCACCCATCTCTTACCTACTCTTAACTTTCCCTCCACCAGGTAGTGGTCAGACATACCTCCACCCTCCCCTCTCAGAACTCTCACATCCAACAATCTTCCTATTACATTCCTAGACACAACCACATAGTCCATCAAGGCTCTATCAACAACCCTTCCACCCTCCTGTCTTGCCCATGTATACTTATAAATATCTTTCTTCTCAAACAGCGTATTCCCAATCACCATCTCTCGCTCAACACACATCGCTATCATTTGTTCCCCATTTTCATTTCTTCCATGCACACCATGCATACCAACTACGCCTTCAACTGCTACATTTCCCACTCTAGCATTCAGATCTCCCATCATTACCACATTCACATTCGCTCCAAAACTCTGCAGACACTCATCAACATCATTCCAGAAAAGACTCCCTCTCTTGTTCATCCCTTTCACTACCTGGCCCATATGCACTCACAAACACCCACAACTCACGTTCAAATTTCGCTTTCACCCACATCAGTCTCGATGACACCTCCTTCCATTCAATCACACACTGCTGTACTTCCGGACTCACTAACAAGGCCACACCTTCTCTTGCCCTTCCTCTATCAACACCTGACAATCTTCCATTCACACTTCCAAACATAGATTCCCTCTTCCCTTTCATCTTCGTTTCACTCAAAGCTAACACATCCAACTTTCTTCTCACAAACATTCTCCCAATCTCCTCCCTTTTAGCCTCAATTGTACTGCATCCACGCACATTCATAGACCCAATCTTCAGGGTACGGGGATAACTCCATCCCCCATCCCTTTCTCTGGCCTGTCTCTTTTTAGGAACTAAAAAACAGAGGAGGGGGGTCCCTAGTCCCCTCACCCCGCCCCTTTTAGTCGCCTTTTACGACACGCAGGGAATACGGTGGCAGTATTCTTCCTAACACAACCTGGCCGCAGAGTAGTAGTACCACCCCATAGCGAGTTGTCCTAGAAGCGAAAAAAATTATCAACGTCGCCCCATTTTGCATTTGCACTTTCTCATCTTTCAATCTTCTCTCTCTTTCACCCTCTTCTCTCCCTCCTTTCTTTTCCTTTACAGTTTCATCCCTTCTCCCTACCGAAAGAAAAAATCCTAAAATAATTAAAATATATGTAATTAAAATCATCTATTACTCCTGTTGGTAGAACTGCCACACCTTCCACATTTGGCCTCATTAAATTTGTGGGGAAAAACGAAAAAGAAAATTTGGGGTTTGGTCGCGGTGGTAATTAGAAATGGTGAAATATTCGTGTGTGTGTGTGTGTGTGTGTGTGTGTGTGTGTGTGTGTGTGTGTGTAGGGATAATCGTTTACTTGCACTGTCATCACCTACATCATTACAAATCACTCTCTCTCTCTCTCTCTCTCACACACACACACACACACACACACACACACACACACATCCTATATTCACCTGCCTTCTCGTATCTCCTTATTCACATCAATTTATCTTTCTTATTCAATTAATCTCATTCGCCCTTTCGCTCTCTCATTTTTCATGCTTTCATTCCAGTCCGGTTTTTGACCTCTCCCTCCCTCCCCCCCTCCCTCCCTCCCCCCCTCTCTCTCTCTCTCTCTCTCTCTCTCTCTCTGGTAATCCTTATAATGAAAAACCCACCACCACTCGCCTCACTGAAAATTTTCCTCCCCAAAATTAGCATTACCAAGTTACTAACAACGTAGTGATTAAATATTTGGCCACAAAATAACAAAGCTGTATTTTCTTCCGGGTAACGACAGAATATTTAATTATCCCACTCCTTGCACGGGCGTAAATAAAATAAATATATAAAATAAAAAAATCTCACTATCGCTCGAGAGAGGTAAAAATTGATAACAAACCTGAATTTATAATGGATATTAAACAAAGGGTTCAATATTCACCCCCACGGTTTCCAAATATAACCTGACAGATAATAGTAGTATATTCCCCCTCCCCCACCCCCCCATCTCACCACCCGGCACCCCCACCTGGGCCAGGTTAAAATAAAGGTTAATGAAATACGTTTATCCGTGATGGGGTGGCACTGATAACGGAGATAAAGTGTCCTGTATAACACACACACACACACACACACACACACACACACACACACACACACACACACACACACACACACTGGTTTATGTAGGGCGGTGGGTAAAGCAGACTGGAGTACTGTGGACATGTTGCTCGCTTAATTGGCCCCAGTTCCAGTACCAATCACGTCCAAGAATCACATCCACTAATGTCCACCCTGCCTTCCTGTTTCCTGCCTGCCTACCTGCTTCTCTGCCTACCTACCTGCCTCTCTCCTTTCCTTCTTACCTTCCTGCCTCCTTCCTCTTTTTCTGACTTCCTCTCTACCTTTCTGCTTCCTGTGTGCACCTCATACCTACCTCCCTTCCTACTTGCCTACTTCCTGCCTGTTTCTCTGTCTACGTGCCTGCCTTCCTATCTCCCTACCTTCCTCCCTACTTGCCTTTTCTTTTATCTCAATCCCTCATGCACGTTTATATCAGCCTTCAGTTTTACTCATTAACCTTTCTCTCTCTCTCTCTCTCTCTCTCTCTCTCTCCCCTATACCATCCAGCCGCATCTCATTTATCATCCTCCTTCTTACTCTGTCCTTTTCCACATTGCTTTTCCTCTTCTTTCTTCCCGATTTCCATTGCATAGCCTTATAATTTCCTCCGCTCTCTGCACTAGCTCCCAATCCTCCTTCCTTTGACGTGCACTGACCTACCTCATCCCTTAATCCCTCTTCACTCCCTCCAGCCAGACCCCACAACCTCCCCCGTCCATTAACCCCCTTCCCTCCCCTCCTCTCCCCTTCCTTGGTCCCCTCCCCTACCACCCCTACAGATCCACTCCCTTTAGTTCCCCTCTCCCCCTACCACCTCTACCTATTACCTCTGCTTCCTCGACCCCTTCCCCTAATCCCCTCTCCTCCCCACGCAACCCCTCTCCACTGGTCACCTCCCCTTTCTTCCTTTGGTGTCCCCTCTCCCTTTTCGACCCTTCCCACCCTCTCCCTTGGCTTGATCCCCCTCCATTTCTACCCTTTACTCAACCCTTTCCTTTAGTCCCCCCCCTCTCCCTCCTTCGCCTCCCCCCTTCCTTTCGACCCCCACACAGGTAATTACGCCAGCAAATCAAGGTGAAAACGGGCTAATTTTTCTATCCTAATGAACCCTGTGTGTGTGTGTGTGTGTGTGTGTGTGTGTGTGTGTGTGTGTGTGTGTGTGTGTGTGTGTGTGTGTGTGTGTGTGTGTGTGTGTGTGTGTGTGTGTGTGTGTGTGTGTGTGTGAACCCTTTCAGACCGATGACGTGTATTGTTTATCCTACCACCTCCAGACGATTTTCTTGAGCTGGGGGGAAGGCCTCTCGTACTGAAGGGGTTAATGAAGGCCTATATCCAACCCCCCTCCATGTAAATACGCTAATTATCTTACACTAAATTAGACTCTCTTAAGATACCAATAGAAAGGAGGTGTCGTCAATGCCGACCTTTGAACCTTTGCGTTTGTTCTACCATAGGCCTCCTTGGGTTACGCCTGGCACCCCCCTCACACACACACACACACACACACACACACACACACACACACACACACACATATACACACACACACACACGCACGCACGCACGCACACGCACACACACACACACACACACGCACGCACGCACTCACACGCACGCACACACACACACACACACACACACACACACACACACACGCACGCACGCACGCACGCACGCACACGCACGCACACACGCACGCACACACACACACACACACACACACACGCCCGCACACCCGCACATATACACACACACACACACACACACACACACACACACACACACACACGCACGCACACGCACACACACACACACACACACACACACACACACACACACACACACACACACACACTACCAGGTCAGCCTCGAATTGGAGTTACTTTTATTGTTAGTCCAGCGCTATATCAACTGTGGCACCAGGTGTGTGTGTGTGTGTGTGTGTGTGTGTGTGTGTGTGTGTGTGTGTGTGTGTGTGTGTGTGTGTGTGATGGTGCTTGTGGGTAAATGTGGTTGTGTGTGTGGTCGTGGTGATTGTGATGGTTTTATTGTGGTAGAGTGTGTGGTGGTCGAGTGTGTTGGTAGTGGTGACTAAATCTTGTTGTGTGTGGTGGTGGTAGTGATGGTGGTTGAATGTGGTGGAGGCGGTGGAGTGTTTGGTGGGGCGAAAGGAAAGTGTGAGGGAGGGCAGCGTGAAGGACAGAGCAGCAGCAGGCGTGTGTGTGATCGTCATATTATTGGCCCTGAACTTTCTGCCCAGGACACAAAGGCAGAGATCCTAGAAACCCACACAAGCCAACCAAATAAGAAACACGCACACGCACACACACTTACACACACACACACACACACACACACTCTCTCTCTCTCTCTCTCTCTCTCACTTCTGCTGCTGCTACTACTACTACTAGCACCTCCAAAGCACCACAGCCACTAACAGCAACTTTCTTAGCACAATTATCATCACTACTAATTTCCACCAATACTTGTACCACCATCACTACCACCCTATAGTACTTCATTTACTACTTCTACTACTACTACTAAGACCACTAGTACTACTACTGCTGCTGCTGCTGCTGCTATTTCCACCACCACCACTACTACTACTACAACTACTACCAAAATCTGTACTGTTTATGCTACTTCAACTACTACTGCTACTACTGTTGTGATTATTATTGTTTCTAGTACTGTTGTTACTACTACTACTACGACTAGTATTACTACTAGTACTACTACTACTACTACGACTAGTACTACTACTACTACTACTACGACTAGTACTAGAACTACTACTACTACAACTACTACTACTAATACTAATACTACTACTGTTTTCCCTACTACTTCCACACCCTTCTCCCTTACTACTATTACTACTGGTACTATTAATTCTGCTACCACTACTACTGGTACTCCCACCACCACTACCACCACTATTATTATGCTGATGTTCCTGGCTTCCTTCCCATCCCCGAAAAGGAGGATGGTGGACTGCATGAGGAGGACAACTTCAGCCTGCATCTACTACTACCACTACTTTACTATTACTACCATCACTAAACCATTACTACAACTACTGTACTATTACTACCACTACTGTACCATTACTACCACTACTATACTGTTACTTCCACTACTACGCTATTACTACCACTACTGCGCTATTACTACCACTACTGCACTATTACTACCACTACTACACTATAACTACCATTGCTATATTGTTACGACCACTACTGTACTATTACTACCACTGCTATGCTATTACTACCACAGCTGTACTATTACTACCACTGTATTACTACCACCACTGTACTATTACTACCACTACTAGCCTACACTGTTACTACCACTACTACACTATTACTACCAACACTAGACAGTTATTACCCTTACTACACTATTAGCCTACTACCCCTACTACACTATTACTACAACTGCTACACGTACTGCAACTACTACTACTACTACTGCTATTACGAATTTTGACTAGCCTACCATTTTTCCGGTTAAGGTGATGATGATGATGATGCCTTTGGGCGGTAGGGGGGCAAGAGGCATGTATTATGATGATGATGTCTTTCGTTGTTAAAAGCAGTCAGGATGATGATGATATTGATGACGATGATTATGATGATGATGATCATCATCATAATCATCATCATCATCATCATCATGACTTTGGTGAGGTGGGAAACTGGTTTGTATGATGATGATTGATAATATTACGAGTCAGAGCAGCAAGCATCCCCATTGACTCATTTTCCCCCTATTAAACAGCCTTTTTTATCATATTATCATAAATCTCCAAATTCCAACGTAATTAATTCAACAAAACTAAACAACAAAAACGTAATGGGTCCCTCACACGCGTTGGCGGCGCTGGCCGTTGTGATGACGGCGGCGCTGGCGACAGCGTCGGGTGGGCAGGGGTTGCCGCCCACGCTGATGGGGGGCGACGACGGGCTGCCGCCCACGCTGGTGGGGGGTGAGGAGGGGCTGCAGGCCACTCTGGTAGGGGGTGAGGAGGGGCTGCCGCCCGCGCTGGTGCCCCTGTCGGTGTATTCCTCTTTGCGGGTTGAGGGGCGGCAGGCGAGGGCGGAGACGGCGAAGGTGAAGGCAATGCGGGAAGGGTTGGGTGCGCTGCGACACGAGGTGGCAGCCGTTTGTGGTGCGTCCCACCTGCACCCTCACGCCCCCTCCCACGCCGAGGGAAGGGCTCTCGTTGGTCATCCTCCACTCACCCCGGAAGCCAAGGCTATTTGTCGAGGGTGGTTGCTTGGACGTGACCTATACGAAGACGTCCTTTCCGACAATGATCTTGCTGAAACGCTGGCCAACCACTTCCACGTGACCTGGTGGCCCGAGGATAAGGAGTTGGAGGATTAGCTCAAGGAAGAGGGGGTCGAGGAAGAGGAGATGGATGAATTGCGCAAGGAATAGGAGGTCGAGGAAGAGGAGATGGATGAATTGCGCAAGGAATAGGAGGTCGAGGAAGAGGAGATGGATGAATTGCGCAAGGAATAGGAGGTCGAGGAAGAGGAGATGGCAGACTTGCTCAGGGAAAAGATAATGGACTTGGTCAAGGAATAGGAGGTCGAGGAAGAGGAGATGGATGAATTGCGCAAGGAATAGGAGGTCGAGGAAGAGGAGATGGATGAATTGCGCAAGGAATAGGAGGTCGAGGAAGAGGAGATGGCAGACTTGCTCAGGGAAAAGATACTGGACTTGGTCAAGGAAAAGGAGGTCGAGGAAGAGGAGATGGATGAATTGCGCAAGGAATAGGAGGTCGAGGAAGAGGAGATGGATGAATTGCGCAAGGAATAGGAGGTCGAGGAAGAGGAGATGGCAGACTTGCTCAGGGAAAAGATACTGGACTTGGTCAAGGAAAAGGAGGTCGAGGAAGAGGAGATGGATGAATTGCGCAAGAAATAGGAGGTCGAGGAAGAGGAGATGGATGAATTGCGCAAGGAATAGGAGGTCGAGGAAGAGGAGATGGATGAATTGAGCAAGGAATAGGAGGTCGAGGAAGAGGAGATGGCAGACTTGCTCAGGCAAAAGATACTGGACTTGGTCAAGGAAAAGGAGGTCGAGGAAGAGGAGATGGATGAATTGCGCAAGGAATAGGAGGTCGAGGAAGAGGAGATGGCAGACTTGCTCAGGGAAAAGATACTGGACTCGGTCAAGGAAAAGCAGGGCGAGGACACGAGTGAGAGAAATTTATTGGAAACTTATGTTGTTGCCCTCGGTGAGGAAAAAGAACGCATAATAGACTAGGAACTGTCGGTACTGGATCAGATCGATGAGGAAACACAATTTTTGGAAGAAAATGTAAAAGAAAACAGTCCTATTGGTGAAGAAGTAAAAGAATTAGTTGTGGAAAGTCTAAGTGAACTGAAAGATCAAATATTATCCCTTGAGGTGGAGCGAAAAATGATTGAAGAAAAACAAGATGAAGTGTTGATAAATTTAGAAGGAGAACACGAAAATATTAAGACGAAGGAAGTGGAGGAGGAGGAGGAAGAGGAAGAAGAAGAGGAGGAGGAGGAGGAGGAGGAGGAGGAAGAGGAAGAAGAAGAGGAGGAGGAGGAGGAGGAGGAGGAAGAGGAAGAAGAAGAGGAGGAGGAGGAGGAGGAGGAGGAAGATACAGAAGATGCTCCCCATTTCATTACTAAAGACGAAAACAGAGAGCTAGAGAAGCTAGTCGAGATTGAAGTGGAGCGCAACATCATGGAGGTGGAGGAAGAGAAGATTAGAAATGAACTGGAAAGCGACTTGATGGCACTGAGTGAAGTCGAGAAACAATTTATGAAGGAATTGGAGAAACAAAATTCAGAAACAGGGACAGTAGAGTATGGGGAATTGCAAAGTGGTTACTCAGAAACGTATGAAACTGATGATTCTGAACATAATGAAAGTGACGATGAGTCGGAGGAAAGCAAAGAAGAAGTATTAGTAAACAGGTCAGTGGATGATCCCCTGTATGAGGAGGGCGCGCTGCTCTTCACTAACAGGATCAAAGAACTGCAAGCACAGGTGGAAGAACTTGAGGAACAGGTGATGAAACAGGCAGAGGGGCAGAACGAGAAGTTTGTCCATCAGGAGAGAGAAATGGAAAAACTATATGCTGTATTGGTAAAACAGGTAGAGCGACAAGATGAGAAGTTTTTCCATCTAGAGGGACAGATGGAAAAACTAAATGGTATGTTGGTAAAACAGGTAGAGCGACAAGATGAGAAGTTTTTCCATCTAGAGGGACAGATGGAAAAACTAAATGGTATGTTGGTAAAGCAGGCAGAGTGGCAATACGAAAAGGTTTTCTATCTAGACGGACAGATGGAAAAACTTAATGGTATGTTGGTAAAACAGGCAGAGGGGCAAGATGAGAAGTTTTTCCATCTAGAGGGACAGATGGAAAAACTAAATGGTATGTTGGTAAAACAGGCAGAGTAGCAATAGGAAAAGGTTTTCTATCTAGAGGGACAGATGGGAAAACTTAATGGTATGTTGGCAAAACAGGTACAGCGGCAAGATGAGAAGTTTTTCTATCTGGTGGGACAGATGGAAAAACTAAATGGTATGTTGATAAAACAGGCAGAGCGGCAAATGAAAAGTTTTTCCATCTAGAGGGACAGATGGAAAAACTAAATGGTATGTTGATAAAACAGGCAGAGGGGCAAGAGAAGTTGTCCAGCCTAGAGAAAAACTTGAAAAAATTGGTACCCGTTCTCAACAAGGTAAAAGACATGGTGGACACTCTTATGGAGAAGGAAGTGGAGAGAGTCGAGAAGGAGAGAAAATTGGAAGAGGAAAAGGTAAGGAAAGAGACAAACCAAGCACATATCGTGTCGTTGGTTACTGATTTCTTGAATTATGTGAAAGAAGGGCTAGGGGTCATGCCTTTATTCACAATACTTACTGTACACATTGTTGCACTATGTGTTGTGATGATATATGGCATGATTCTTAAACGGTGGCGTAAACGGGTGTGAAGAGACCCAACCCAAATGGTGTCTCAATGTTCTATGAAGTGAACTCGAAACACAATGACCCTTCACACCACTCCAAGGGACTGATGGGACCTTTGCACAACTGGGCGTATGCGCTGGACTGACATCAGTTGCACTGCAAGAAGGCATAGCAATCCAGCACTGGTGAGGGAAGTAATGTGAGACAATATCCACTGAGGTTAGACGGTAGACTGCGCCAGCCACTGGTGGCTCCTGAGCTACGTCATCATCAACAGCAGGTGAACCCCCAAATGGTGGCACCGTGCAGCAGGTGAACCCCATTATGGAGGTTCACCTGCAGCAGGTAAACCCCATTATGGAGGTTCACCTGCAGCAGGTGAACCCCATTATGGAGGTTCACCTGCAGCAGGTGAACCCCATTATGGAGGTTAGCCTGCAGCAGGTGAATCCCATTATGGAGGTTCACCTGCACAGGCTAACCTCCCTAATGGGGTTCACCTGCTGCAGGGTGCCACCATTATGGGGTTCACCTGCTACAGGGCGCCACTATTATGGGGTTCACCTGCTGTTGTTGATGAAGTGCCAGGGTGTCAACAGTGGCTGATGCGGTCTACCGTCTAACCTTACTGGATGTTGTACCACACGACCCCCCCACCAGTCCTAACGATGCTGGTGACCTGCCTTAACGTGGTGGCACTGATGTACCCAGATGTGCACATGTCCCTGCAGTGTCCCTCACCCACCCTTCCCTTTGATATCCGTTTCACGCCCCTGCCCTCCATTGCAGCCTCTTTTATCACGCCCCTGCCCTCCATTGCAGCCTGTTTTATCACGCCTTTGCCCTCCATTGCAGCCTCTTTTATCACGCCCCTGCCCTCCATTGCAGCCTCTTTTCTCACGCCTTTGCCCTCCGTTGCAGCCTCTTTTATCACGCCTTTGCCCTCCATTGCAGCCTCTTTCATCACGCCCCTGCCCTCCATTGCAGCCTCTTTTATCACGCAGTTTTTCTTCCTTTACAGTCGCTTCTTTGACGCCTCAGTTTTTTTTTACTTACTTTATTACTTCTTGTATTCATACTCATTATATTATTACAACTATTACTACTACTAGCACTGCATTAATTATTTTTAGTATCATATTTAAAAGACAAATATAGACATATAACCAATAAATATTCTTTTTTCTTTTCCAATATCATCTACCTTGACCTACATCCCTGGTATACTGAACTTTGAACTTTGCTGAACCTCAGGTAATTCGTTTTCTTCCTACGGGTCTTCATTCCTCTGTCTTCCATCGGCTCTCTGCATTTTTCTAATTTTCTCTCCACCTCCTCTTTTTCTGGTATATATGTCACAATGTCATCAAGAAGCAGTGGTTCAAAATACACCTGGCCATCCTCTAGTGCTGTATCCTAACCTGTAGGTGTCAACAGGACCTGGGCTGCTACTGATTAGTCAACACATACCCAGGCCATAGTGAGGCAGAGTGAGGCGCAGGCACAAGGGGTCACACTGCTTAGACAGCACAAGATCGGTTGTTCCTCTTGCCTCTGTCTCTGGCGGTATGGGACAGAGAGCAACTGTACAGTACTTGATTTGTTTCTTTCTCTGGTTGCGGATTTAATGTTGTAGTAGTAGTAGTAGTAGTTAGTAGTAGTGGTGGTGGTGGTGGTGGTGGTGGTAATATTAGTACTGTATTAGTATTAGTAGTAGTAGTAGTTGTTGTTGTTGTTGTTGTAAAAACAACAAATAATAATAATAATAATTATAATAATAATAATAATAATAATAATAATAATAATAATAATAATCCATCCATCATCTAATCCTACGTTGCCCCATGAGGAGCGTAGGAGCCCGGGGCTAGGAAAGTTGGTCGTGGCATTTAAGATGAGAGTGACCAGCCTCACTCATCCCTGAGTGGCGTTACGTGAGCAATAAACCCAAACCATCCCTTGTATATAAACCTTCACCGGCTCAATCCGATTGGAGCACCTTTATTACCCACTAAACCACCAGGAGCCAAAATTTGGTTATATGGTTACCACCCAGCGTAGTAAATGGTTTCCTGGTGTACAGGAAACCATTTGGCTTGTCACTGTGTAGAGTCACCCATAGGCAGAAGGAAGAGGAAAGAATGAAGGAAAGAAAGACACAAGAGGGAGTGTAAAGTAACCCGCAGGCAGAAGAAAGAGGAAAGAATGAAGGAAAGAAAGACAGAAGAGGATGGATGGAAAGAAGGATGGAGGAGAGGAAAGGGCAGACACCCGAGAGCAGCATTTCATGAAGTGAGTGGATGGTCAGCGCCCCCACCTACCACAATAATAATAATAATTATTATTATTATTATTATTATTATTATAACAAAAAAAATCACAATAACAATAAAACATTCCACTACCTCCAACAACGGGAAAATTCTACAGCAAATCAGTGGCCACAGGTAATTACTTTTATAATTACCTTTTGGTTGGGCGAATCCATTACAGAATTTATTGAGACTCATAAATGGGTCATAAAGTAATAAAGCAATAATGACGGGGTGTGTTGTGCCTTCAGCTGTGACTCCCACCCACATCCTTTACTACCACTGTCATGGAGGGGGAGTAGTGTGATTCTATAATAGAGATAGATTTCTTTTGTGATTAATACCTGCTATGTTGCCAGTAAGGTAAATTCAGGTATTAGATTTCTTGTGTGGTGTGGTGTAAAGAGGTGTGGTGGTGTGGTGTGGTGTGGTGTGGTGTGACATAGTGCGATGTGGTGGCGATAAGTGAAGTCATGTAATGTGGTGTGGTGTCAGGAGGTGTGGTGGTGTGGTGTGGTGGTTATATGAGAGGTGACGTAATCTTAACATCTCCATTCTTTCCTCACAGTCCGTCTATCTCTTACTCTTACCTTTCGGTTCTCTCCCCACCTTCTGTCTATCATCGTAACCTGACCCTTTATAAACAACTTTAGCCTCCCATCTCCCCTGCCCCTTCCTGCCCTCCCCCCTCCACCCCTCCACACCCACCCACACACACACACACACACACGTCAGATGATGTCGGATGGCTCAACAGGTGTGTGGGACAGGTGGACACAATTAGCCTGCCTCCCCCACCTGTAAACCTCCTCACCTTCGTCGACATGATTGGCAGGTGAGGCAACAAGAGGTCAGGTGCTTACTTCCCTCGCCCTCGCTCGTTTATTTTAATTAATCTTCCCTGTTACCCCCTCTTTACTCTTAAAAGCCTTCATGTTATCACTTAAGTGATTAATATTTATCTGTATGTTACCTGCCTTTCTGACTTTACGCCTTTTTGCTGTCCCTCTCTTCAGCTCCCTTATAATTTAGCTTATTTCCATTACAGTATCCTACCTTTATAACTAATTTCAAAGTAAAGGAAAAATAATAACCACCCTCATCTTTAGTCCAGTGTAAAAGAGAATACTTAATAAATTACTTAACGTTATTCATTATTTATTGTGTATCAGTCCCCATGAGCTTCTGGGTAAAAATGAACCTCTCCTTTTACAACCCCTGATGAGAGGAATGCTAATGGCGAAGACTGTCTCGCTTCTCACATCCCATCTGTCTCCCTACACTCATCTCCCAACACACCACCCGCCACAGCTCTCTCACTCACATCCTGCCTGTCTCTCTTCACTCATCTCCCAACATATCACCCGCACAGCTGTCTCTCCGTCTCACACCTCCCTCACTCACCCTTGCCAGTCCTCCTTACAGCTGTCTTGTCCGTAATTTATCTCACATCCGCCTCTCCTTGCTTTCTCTCCAAGTTTTCTTTACAAAACTGTCACAGATTCTTAGACAGTCATGGCCATTTAACCTTTCCCCTTGCCTAAAGTTCTTTCTCCCAGCACACACACACACACACACACACACACACACACACACACACACACACACACACACACACACACACCAATTATACCTCTACCATTTAAGTGCCAATTGTCACGTCATACACATCAGCATTCTATCAATCACACTCCAATTACTATCCACACATAACACCTTCTGCCCCTAAAATATCAACCTGGAAATCTACAACTCTTATGTTACCTTTGCCCCTAATTAAGGAAGAGTCCCACACGGTACATATTTAGAGACATCGCCCTGGTACCATAAACATAATACTCCCTTGATCACAGTGGATTTTGGTTTGTATTTTGGTGTCCCGTTGTTGTCAAAGGTGCTCAGGTGAGGGCGTGAAGTAGTGTTACCGCAGCCATAACCATCACTTACCTGTAAAGAAGGGAGAAATTAATTAGTTATGCCACAAATAGATTAGTTTATATTCCATCCATCCATCATCCAATCCTACGTTGCCTCATGAGCAGCCTAGAAGCCCGGGGCTAGGCAAGTTGGTCCTGACATTTAAGACGAGAGTGACGAGCCTCATTCATCCCTGAGTGGCATTACATGAGCAATAAACCCCAACCATCCCTTGGATATAAACCTTCACCGGCTCAATCCGATTGGAGTGCCGTAATTACCCAATAAACCACCAGGCGTCAAAATCTGGCTACACGTTTACCACTCAGCGTAGTAAATGGTTTCCTGGTGTACAGGAAACCATTTGGCTTGTCACTCAGAGTCACCCACAGGCAGAAGGAAGAGGAAAGATTGAAGGAAAGAAAGACAGAAGAGGATAGAAGGAAGGAAGGAAGGATGGAGGAGAGGAAAGGGCAGACACCCGAGAGCAGCACAACATCGATTGAGTGGATGGCGAGCGCCCCCACTAAATGCACACTTCTCACTCCCAATTATTAACACACGGAGTAGGCGGTAATAACTGACGCAGGCTGTAGATATAAGCTATGTATTATCTATCTTTCTGTTGCCAGACGCCTCAATTCCGTAAGGGGTGGCCACAAGCAAATCGCCTCCATGTCGCCCAGTCCCCCGCCATTTCACTGCCCTGCTCCCAGCTCACACACCCCTCTCTCATGTGCCTCTCCACTCCACCCCTCCATCTCATCCTCGGCCTCCCTCTCCCTCTCCTCCCCTCCACCCCTGAATAAAAATGCCTGAGTTACAAGGTCAAACATTTGACCCAGCGCTGTAACTTTGACCTCTGAGGGATTACTACAACTAGCATCCCTTCATCCCTGTTTGACCCTAGGTTCTTTCACAAGGTTAAAGTAAATCATATAATAACTCATTAGGATGACCTTGCTATGGGATCTTGACCTTTGACCGACTCTTTTCAAAAGCAATAGGTCAAACCCTCGGCTGACCCTTAACCCTTCCACTAAGTTTGGTTAAAATCGAATCAAAACTACTTCAACTATTTTATTCACACACACACACACACACACACACACACACACACACACACACACCTCTTCAGTCACTCTGTTATCTGAATATTAATTACTCATCGATACTCAGGTAGCGTATTTCCTTCTCCTCCCCCCGTCCCTGACCCTCTCCTCAATCTCCTTCTCTCTTCCCCAGCTCTTTCCACCCTTCCCCCCATCCTTCCCCCCCGCCTCTTTCGACTTCCTCTTCTTCCCCCCCCCACCCTCAGTGTATAATATCCTTGGTACCTGGTGGGGGCGGGGGTGAGGGTGGGGGGTGGGGGTAGACAGGATAAATGAGAAGTTCGCATGGTAGACGCTGGCTACCTTGCTCATTCTCTCTCTCTCTCTCTCTCTCTCTCTCTCTCTCTCTCTCTCTCTCTCTCTCTCTCTCTCTCTCTCTCTCTCGGTACTGCCTAACAGCAATATTAATGTTTCCGTCATAAATTTGTTTCCGTCCGTAAATCAATGAGCAAAAGTTGGTCTACAGTCCTCCGTCACTTCATATTTTTCACTCCAGCCCAAACGACAGAGAGTACCCTTCCTTCTCATTCACCTTGCTTGTATTTTTTATAGACTGTTGTCACCTAAAAAAGCTCGTATACAATGTTCCTTTGCCTCACACCGTTTAAGGAGTGTCGGCGAACTTTTGCTAATGACTACCTGTTGAAATTTACTGGTTTTTGGATATGATGGAAGGAAAGTGAAAAATGTGTAAAATGCCAATGAAGGAGACCCAATTAAAAAATGCTTTATTTATGTTCATTACCCAATATCGTATCGTAGGATGGATGGTCTCACAAAAAGATCCTCAGGCACCTCCATCCCTACTCAGTAACGACCCCTTTCCCCGCGACACACTGTCCTTCCTCATACACTCGACGTATCCATCCAAATCCATCCACCTCTTTCTTGGTCTTCCTCTCCTTCCACCCCACTTCTATACACTCCCTTAATCGTCCCTTTAATATCATTCGTTCCGGAATTATACGGTAATTGTTTCACTCTGTTGGCCTCCATAAACCTTAGAATCAAACACTGATACCATATATCGGTGTGAATGTATGGGATTCATTGGTGAAATTAAGTGTATAAAAGAATGCTTCCATTAACTTGTCATATGCTAGACTTATTACAGTTTTGGAGGCGTTTCACACACACACACACACACACACACACACACACACACACACACACACACACATAATAGATAAACAATTAGATAAGTAGATAGAGAAGGTATGTATGGTGCCTGTCTATATATATATTTGCTCTTTCAACAGATATTTCTATTTTGTCTAACTCCTCTCTTCAAATTATATCACACTTCTCGCCTAACACCTGTTCATAAATTTTCTAGTTTTAAATTTTGCTCTCCTTAGTCACTGTTTCACTACCGCTTTTTCCTCACCCACTCTCCTCCTGCTCCTCTGCGCCTCTGGCCAGCCAATAAGCGTCGAGGTCATCGTGTGTGCCAACCACAATACTTGGTATCAGATCCCCACTGGCTGGTCACATCACAATTGGGATCGGCAGTAAGAGCTTCAGATTCTAAGTTTATGGCTGTCTTTTAGTTCCCGTGCCGACCATGCCACCAGATACACCACCTTATTGTCTCCTGCATCACGGTCTGTTGTTCTGATGCCACAGGCGGCATTACTGTTTTTACCATCCTGCCTCCATCGTAACTTAAACACAAAGAAAAATAGAAATGACATGAAAAAGACAACTAGGAACAGGAAAAATAAAATTAAAGACATTGAGAAGAAATCGAGAAAGAAAAAGAAATCAAATGAGTATAGGGGGAAAAGAGAGAAACGAAGTAATAAATAAGTAACAAGGAACTCTGGACTGAACTGGTCTCAAATCAAGATGCCAGAAAAGAAAACGAAAACTTTATAATCAACGTAGAAGTAAGATGCACTATAATTTTCATCCTAAATGCTTTCTTTTTATACATGTCCAGCTGTTGAATAATTAGTTTCATTTTTTTTTCTCTCTCTCTCTGAATAAATCCAACTACGCACCGTAAGAAGCATTTTTTGTTCCTCCACTAAACACTTCTCCTTCCCAGACAAATTCCTTCATCCATTAACCTACCATATCCAAACCTAAACAAAAATACCCTACCCTATACTATCCTGTCCTATCCTATCCTAACCAAACCCAACCTAACACAATACGTAACCTAACCTACCCTACCCCATCCCAACTCACTCCAAACTACCTTAACCCAAACCCAACCCAGCTTCATTTCACATAACCAAACTTAACAACCAACTTAACCCAATCCAACCCACCACAATTTAATCTGGCTAAGACTGATTTAACCTAACCCAGATTAACCCTAACCCAAATCAACACAGTCTATTTCAACACAAGTCAACCCAATCTAATCCAGTACACCCTAACCTACCCTAGCCTAGCCCAGATCAACCCAACACAGCCTATTTTAACTCCGCTCCAATCAACCCAGCCTTGAACTAACCCAAGCCAATCCAAGCCACCCTATCCCACCCCTTCCTTTAAGACACAGTAACCAGTCCAATCACGTGCCTGCCTTCGTAATCTCTCTACCCACCACCACTACACAACACCATATTACCAACACCCATTCCACTCACTCTTCTCTCTCTCTCCTCATTCCTTCATACATGTAATGGCTCTCTGGACAACACAATATTTCCCACAGACATTTCGCCTCTCTCTCCCTCTCTCTCTCTCTCTCTCTCTCTCTCTCTCTCTCTCTCACACACACACACACACACACACACACACACACACACACACAAATTCTACGGATGTTCAAACCCAGATTTCAATAAATGGAAGTTTCACAATAATCTTGCCCCATATTCGACCCGACCTTCCTGCCCGTTCCTGTCTTTTTTTTTTTTTTTTTTTTTTTTTTTTCTTACATTACCACAACATCTTTATTGTTTATTCTGGTCAAGCGGGAACGGCTTTATTAGGCTCAGGGACCTCTCTCAATATTATCTGTCTATCCATCTATTGCCAGACGCCTTGGACTGTAAGGTAAGGGGTGGCCACAAACAAATCGCCTCCACGTCTATTGCCAAACGCCTTAATCCTGTAAGGCAAGGGATGGCCACAAACAAATCGCCTCCACGTCGCCCTGTCCTCAGTCATTTACCTGCCCTCTCTTCAGCTTACGCCCCCTCTCAGATACCACTCCTTTCCATCCCTCCATCTTATCCCTGGTGTCCCCCTCTTCTCCCACCATCCACCTCACATCCACATCAACGCCACAACGACCTCATTTCCATTGCTCTCACTCTTGACTTGTGTCTTTCCAGCAGGGTCCAGTCTTCACAACATTATACTCTTGGCTAATATGAGGAGCCTTTTCTTAAGCAGACTGGTCCACATATTTCCTCTTCATAAAGACAATCATTTCAGTGTTCAAGAGCCTAGTGAAACCACACTTAGATTATGCAGCACAAATTTGGTTTCCTTACCTACACAGAAACACAGGTAAATAAAAATACGTGCAAATGTAGTAACAGATGCAAATTAATAATATTTCCTTTATAATAAGAGTTGAGGAAACAGGTGAAAAGAACAGAAACTCTCTTCCCTGACAGAGCGCTGGCTGAGATGAAAATTAACTGAGTGCTGTAAAATCCTCAAAGGCAGGTGAGAAACTGACATCGCTTCTGTTATTGCTTTTTCCCGAGTTTACCTACACGCTGGTATACAGATTTTCAAGGCAGACCTTACTGTATACATCAAGGCTGGATAACAGTGTAGGGTTTATGCTCTCTCTCTCTCTCTCTCTCTCTCTCTCTCTCTCTCTCTCTCTCACACACACACACACACACACACACACACAAACACACACACACACAACACACACACACACACACACACACACACACACACACACACACACACACAAACACACACAAACACACACACACACACACACACACACACACACACACACACACACACACACACACACACACACACACACTCCTTCACATAAACACAATATTCAGGTCTGTAACTTGTTAAAATCTGTTCAGGTGTCGTTAAACTCAAGCCAGATCATCAGTTGTAAGGATGAGGATTGAGGTAACCTATTAATGATGATGATGATGATGATGATGATGATGATGATGATGATGATGATGATGATGATGATGATGACGATGGTAGAGCGGAATGGAAAGAAAAAAAAATTTATACCTGTATGATTATGGGCCTTCTATGTTTCTTCCTTTGGTGTGTGTGTGTGTGTGTGTGTGTGTGTGTGTGTGTGTGTGTGTGTGTGAGAGAGAGAGAGAGAGAGAGAGAGAGAGAGAGAGAGAATTGCACAGGTTATCAAAACTGAACTTAAGAAAAATTTCACTAAAAAATACACTGATTTCTTTTGGATGATGAACAAGAGATAAGGAACGAGTTTGCAGTCTCCTTTTATCGTCCAACCTGCAAATAAAATCTTTTAAACAACGGAAAACTGATGATAAATAATTTAGCGACAATGGATGGACCTATCAAGTCTACCTCACTACCCTAGTATATCCTATAAAAATAAAGTAAAGAGAAAATGTGTATGGTGAAAACACTTAATACCAGGTACTGTAATCCTGGAAAAAAAAAATCTGTGGAGTAATCATCTTGGGAGAAAGTGGTTGTATCTTAGGTGGTGTGGAGGGCAAGGGGGGTGGAGTGGGGGACGCCAGGAAGATGGTGATGAAGATGAGGAGGGTGGGGATGAAGAAGGGATCAGGGAAGGTAAGAAAGGTGGGGATGACGGGAAGAAATTTTACTGATAGAGATGACGAAATGGGAAAAGTGGTGAGATACAGAAAGGGAATGTACCGGGTAATTAAGGATGGGCAGAGGAAGGCTGAGGGAAGGAAAGGAGATGAGATGAAATGAGCTAAATGAGGAAAACACTGCCCGATTTATTCCTTATGTGTAGAAGACGGGGATTTAAGGGCTGGAAATACACACACACACACACACACACACACACACACACACACACACACACACACACACACAGAATAAAAAAAAAAGTGTTTATGCATATGGTGTTGTGTCAGTAACTCAAGCCAACCCACAGCCTCAAAAATAAATTACAACCCCAGGCTTATCTGATGGTGAACCCAGTGGACTGCAGGCCAAAGCTACCCTTCTTTTGCAGTCCACAACCCTTCTTTTGGGGGACAGTGAGGGAACTAATGGACGTCCGTATACCTGGGCAGCTTAACTGACCAATCATATCGGTGTCACCAAGCGAAGGCGTCCGTCTACAACACCAGAGATTAGTAGTAAGTTTCTCATCCTTTTACTGCTAGAGATCGAGCCCCCTAAACTAAATATACTATAACTATCTGGCAGCAGTAACAATTAAACAACGTACAGCACAGGTAAAAAAATATGGATTAATTCTTGCCATGTACATTGTTTCAGAAATTTCCTCAGGTCAGTTTTATCATTCGTCACTCTTCTGAGTCCTTAATTTTCGTATCTAACTTCCTTCCACATACATCAGTCATATTAGTGCGTCTTTTCATTTGGCATTTCTTCCGCGTCCCTGATTTTCGAATGCAACTTTTCCTCACACTAATTCATCATACCTGTGCCTTTTATCATTCGTCAAATCTTCTTCTTTAATTTTCTTATCTAGTTTTCCTCCCACATTTATTCGTCATATCAGTGCATCTCATCATCCGTCAATATTCTTCTGCGTTCTTAACTCTGGGACCTTGTTTTCCTCTACATCCATTCGTCATATCAGTCCACCTTATCATTCGTCAATTCTTCTGCGACCTTAACTTTCATGCCTCACTTTCTTCTACATTCATTCATCACAATATCTCGCTTCACCCCAGCCTCCTACATCTGCCCACACCTACACCAACCCTCCCCACGTCTGCCCACACCTACACCAACCCTCCCCACGTCTGCCCACACCTACACCAACCCTCCCCACGTCTGCCCACACCTACACCAACCCTCCCCACGTCTGCCCACACCTACACCAACTCTCCCCACGTCTGGCCACACCTACACCAACCCTCCTCACGTCAGCCCACACCTACTGTACACCAACCCTCCCCACGTCTGCCCACACCTACACCAATCCTCCCCACGTCTGCCCACACCTACACCAACCCTCCCCACGTCTGCCCACACCTACACCAACCCTCCCCACGTCTGCCCACACCTACACCAACCCTCTCTCTGGAACCAACACTACCACAACACCATCCTGTTCATCACATCATCTCATTTCCATACCTTCCTCCTTCCTACCCTTACCTTATCCTTCAATTTACCCAATCAAGGCTAATTTTACACTCTTATGCTCGGGACAAAGTGAGTATAATATGCCAGTTTATTTCAGATGATTGTATAGACTTCTGATGTATATCCTTTTTACTCTAACTTGGCCTGTCATTGCCATCTTTCCATCTTGAATATTGAGCTGTAAAAATACCCTGACACTAGATTATAATGCTAGTCACAAAGAAGCGCAATGGAAAGGATATAGAGCTTGTACTGTCTTTGTCACAGAGCTACGTGAAATAAGATGCGATAGGACGAAAATCATGGATGAGTAAAAAATGATTACAGTATATGAACCTGGGGGGTGTATCATTCTTGTCGCTGTTAATAAAGTTGTGGCCTAAGTAACTCCTCTATTTTACCCTACCTATAACCAGATTATTCTACTTACTAGATACTGAGTTATAGCAGCATCAGTATTAAATCGTCAGGGTACCGAGGAAGTTAATCTAATCTACCGTTATCTCACCTAAATCAATCCATTTTTACCTAACTTAACCCAGGCCCACATTCCCGTCAAGTAAGAATGCCCCCTAACACCTTTTCCTTAGCGATTTATTTTTGGATAGGCTATGGCTGGTTAATATCGTTTTGTATGTAACTTATGCAGACTATGGCGATGGCTGAAGGATTTATATAGCACAGAACAGGACAGTAAGGTGTAATAAGCAAAATAAATCGCAACGGACAGTAAGTTGCAATAGGCAAAATAAATGGCTTAGGACAGTAAGGTGTAATAAGCAGAATAAATTTCTTAGAAAAACGTGCTAGGGAGCTTCCTCAACGGGGCACAGACTTACCCATCCCAACATAATCTAACACAACCATCCCTCTCCTACAACAAGAGCCAGTAACAACTCCAATGGTGTGTGTAGAAGCAATTTTTATTGCGCGTTATTTTAGGGTGCCTTAACTTACGGTGTGTGCATGTTGTGTGGTTGTAAAGAGAAGTGTGTGTGTGTAGAGTGGGGTGTAGTTGGGTTGGTAGTGTGTGAAGATTTGCAGGAGGGGGTGGTTTGGTTGGTCATATCATTCAATCGTCCTCATTTTAGTGTGTGTGTGTGTGTGTGTGTGTGTGTGTGTGTGTGTGTGTGTGTGTGTGTGTGTGAGAGAGAGAGAGAGAGGGGGGCTGAATCCAGACAGTCCGCCGTGACGCCAAAATCTACAGACGGGGAGAAAAAGGTGACGGGGTGCCAGATCAATGAGGTGGGGAGGGGTGACGCGGGGGCGGGGGGAGGGGGAGGGAGAAGGGGAGGGCGGGCTTACGCGGGGGGAAGGGGGAAATGGGTAGGGGAGGGACATCTGGGGAAGGGAAGTAGCAAATGGATAGGAGTAGGGGGAGAAGCAGGGAGGGGGAGGGGATAGCAACTGGAGAGAGGGTAAGGGTGGAAGGGGGAAGAATGAGGGAGAGTTAATGGTGAAGGAAAGTAGGGAGAAGCGAATAGGGAAGGCGCAGATGGGGAAGAGAAGGAGGATCAAATAAGGATAGAGTAGATGGAGAGGAGAGGGAGGAAAAGAGGAGGGAGGGAGGGAGGAGCAAATAGGAAAAATAGGAAAGGAGCAGATAGAGAAGGGAGGGAAAGACAGATGGGGAAGGGAAAGATGGGAGGGGAAGACGCAGATGGGTATAGGGGAGAGGAGCAAGGAAGGAAAGACGAGGGGGAGGGATAGTGGGAGGTTATCGAGGTGGGTCTGGTGTGGAGTGGTGGGATAATGGTGGGATAATGGTGGAGCAATGGTGGGATAATGGTGGACTAAGGGTGGAGCAATGGTGGGATAATGGTGGAGCAATGGTGGGATAATGGTGGAGCAATGGTGGGATAATGGTGGAGCAATGGTGGGATAATGGTGGGATAAGGGTGGAGCAATGGTGGGATAATGGTGAGATAAGGGTGGAGCAATGGTGGGATAAGGGTGGAGCAATGGTGGGATAATGGTGGAATAAGGGTGGAGCAATGGTGGGATAATGGCGAAGCAATGGTGGGATAATGGTGAGATAAGGGTGGAGCAATGGTGGAGCAATGGTGGAATAATGGTGGAATAAGGGTGAAGCAATGGTGGGATAATGGTGGAGCAATGGTGGGATAATGGTGGGATAAGGGTGGAGCAATGGTGGGATAAGGGTGGAGCAATGGTGGGATAAGGTTGGGATAAGGGTGAGATAATGGTGGGATATGGGTGGGGTAATGGTGAGATAATGGTGAGATATGGGTGGGATAATGGTGGGATAATAGGATAATGGTGGATAATGGTGGGATAATGGTGGGATATGGGTGGGATAATAGGATAAGGGTGGATAATGGTGGGATAATACTGGGATTAAGGTGAGATAATGGTGGGATAATCAGTAAGGGAAGCTGTCTGTTTACCATGATATTTATCTTCACAGCAGGATAGGAGGCAGGATAACAGACACTGACAGCTATTGCCTTCGGTTAAGGAAGCTCCCTAACACCTTTTCCTTGGCGATTTACCTTGCTAATTACACCATACGGTGCCATTTAAACCCTTGCAATATCACCATACCCAAATTACATAGATAGGGATACTAACCAGCCATTTCCAAAAACAAATCGCTAAGGAGGAGGTGCTAGGGAGCTTCATTACCTGACGAGAATACGGGCCATAAACTTAAACAGCCAGAAAAATAAACAAAAACCACGTCATCGGGGGGAAAAGGTAATTATTCCTTTCTTATCTGACGTCTCTCATACTGTAAATAACATTGTCTCGTAAGAAAACAATACGGACGTCATGGTACTGAAGGGGTTAATGGCGACAATTTTTAACTCCAGGACAGTCAAAAAAATATACAATTATCCCAGTACCATCTGAAGAAAATTTACAACAGACGATATACACTGAGAACTCCTATCACTGCTCGTGCGTGTTTCATATGCTTTCGATTTTTCCGCTATCTATTCGTCAGACACTGGTAAGACACCTGTGGGTCTGTCTATAAATAAATAAAAAAATAAAAAAAATAAACAAATAAAAATAATCACTATATTTAGAGCTGCATTTACAGATCTTAATTTCCAGTATTTTTTTTCCCCCTGTTTTCCATTTCCCTAAAGCAATTTCCTACCTCATGCTCTACACCATGCCGACCCCCCCCTTCTCTCTCTCTCTCTCTCTCTCTCTCTCTCTCTCTCTCTCTCAAAATAAGGTTGACATTAATATTACTCCACGCTTTGCACATCATACGTTTTGTCTTTTATGTGGCGTGTATGTTACATGCATTTCTTTCACATGTAAGTTGCACACACACACACACACACACACACACACACACACACACACACACACACATTTGTTGTCCATTACCAGCAAGGGAAAGGAAGGGTCAGGTACCGGTAGGACAATGTCTGTCAGCAGGTGTGCTGTTCATCCCTACAGGTTAATGAGGGTGATACAGGTAAACACAAGGGTGACCGGTCCAGGCTTGACTGTAGGGATGCCAGGGTTAGGTTATATAGTGTTTAGACTGGACCTTAAAAACCTTTGCATTCTTTTTTTATTTTGTACCAATGTTCTGTTGTGGTCAATAAAATATCTATCTAGGTATCTATCTATTTGTCTATATATATCTATTTGTCTATATGTCTACCTATCTGCCTATCTATCTAGGCATCAATCTGTCTATATATATCTATTTATCTGTCTGCCTATCTATCTATGTCTATCTATCTATCTGTCTGTCTATATAATGAATGTGTTTTTCTGCCAATACATCTATGTCAGTCAGTCTATGTATCTACCTATCTATTGGTCTATCTATCAAAATACGTGCATTATACATATACCCAAACCCTATGGAAGCAGTATATACACGTATTTCGATGAATATATTATTAATGTATGCAGATGCTACAGAAAAATAAAGCAATAAAACCCATACAAGCAAGTCTGTATTAATCACCCATGGACCAATAAAGCAAAATTACACCCAAATGTATTAAATTTATGGTAATGAGAGTACAATAAATAACTTCCCCTTTACCCTTGCTTTATTTCTCGTTATTTTTTTATTTATTCCTCAGCCTAGAGTAAAATATATGACAATTTATTACTTGAGGACTAAGCTGGTATTTAATGTTACGCGTGAGTTATTTTTATTTGGAGGGAGAGAGAGGGAGAGAGAGAGAGAGAGAGAGAGAGAGAGAGAGAGTGTGTGTGTGTGTGTGTGTGTGTGTGTGTGTGTGTGTGTGTGTGTGTGTGTGTGTGTGTGTGTGTGTGTGTGTGTGTGTGTGTGTGTGTGTGACAGACAAACAGACAGACAGCCACCGAGACAAAATGAAAGAAATGTGACTCCTTTCTTCCCATCCTCTCATTACACTTATATCTGATGTCTGACCCAGGGCACACAGTGAAGCCTCATGGAAGGTAACAGGCTTCCGAAACAGTCTCATATTGCAATTAGGGTCCAGGTGCAGCATTTTTGACGTAACTGTAAGGTTTTATGTGCTAATATAAGGCAGGTTCTGACACTGCCTCTACGGGGAAGCAAAAATGCAGAGGTTGTAGTTGTTTTCACACACACACACACACACACACACACACACACACACACACACACACCAATTATAAAGACGGCACCAAATAAGGACACAACACAATAAAAAAATTACCAATATCCACAAACATCTCACACCATCATCATCAATATCAACCTGACGATGACGATGATGATGATGATGAATATGATGATGATGATGATGATGATGATGATAATGATGATGATGATGATGATGATGCATGCAATTGCTCAACTCTAAAATTGTTATCCTCAGTCAGTCTCTCCCACTGCCTATGACCTCCTGTCTTTTAAATACATTATGTTCAAGCATCTATAAATGAACGAATCTTGAACTGGTTTTCCTTTTCCTCCTGATATTTATTTCAAAGGGGCAATTTTTTTACGCGCTAAGCCTTGGGTTCTTTCTTTCTTGGATTCAAAAAGCTCCCAGATGTGGCGCTTAAAGAAAATAAAAAAGAGAATATGGAAAAGAAAGATACTACGGTATGTATATAAGGAAAAAACACACCTTTAAAAGTTAATATTGGTAACCTTCAATCTCTCTCTCTCTCTCTCTCTCTCTCTCTCTGTAGGCTGGAGTGGTATGCCCGCCGTCAGATCTTATTTATTGGTCCAACAGTTCCTTTGTGATCACTAACCAACTCAGGCCGGTCTCTCTCTCTCTCTCTCTCTCTCTCTCTAATCACCAGGTAAACATACTTTTCATGCACGGGACATAAAAAAAAAAAAAAAAAAAAAAAAAAAAAAGCTATGCATAAAAAACACACACATAACGATGCCTCAAAATAAATACACAACTAAATAACTAGATAAATAAAATAATGCACCTTCTACCTTACCAGTGTCAGCGGTGAGTGGAGTGCCAGGAGAGCCAAGCAGTGTTACATTCTCTGGCACTGTTTGGGCGTGTCGGTCAGTGCCATGCCACACCACACATCACACGTCCATCTGAAAGTAATTTATCACCTTCAGTATTTCACACAAATGGGTTTCCTTGACTGTGCTTTACCTGGAAGTAATATACAGTAACTTGACATTATTTTTTAAATCTGTTTTTCCTTCCTCTGTTCATCTTGTAAAAAAAACATATAAGGGATTAAATAAATGACTTCTGCAGGGTGTGTGGGAACGAGTGTCATGTTTTATTTTACTCTCACCGGGGCCAAAACTGTCATTTCTTCACCTTGAATGCTGAGTTATGTCTATGGATTAGTACTTGATTATGATGTCAGTCACGAAGAGGTGCTGTGGAAAGGATATACGACCGTAGTATTGTCTGTTTCTGTCAATGAGGAGCGTGTAATAAGCTGCAAAAGGACGAAAATCTGGACCAATTTAGGGTAAAAATAGCAGTGTTTATGACTCAATTAGCACTTTAATACGATGTTATTCATGAAAAAGTGCTGTGGAAAGGATGTAGAGCCGTAGTATTGTCTTATTCTGCCACTGAACCACAAGAAATAATCTGCAGAAGGATGAAAATCTGGGCCAGGAGAGTAAAAACATTGTAATCTTTATGACACTAACAATCAATACTAACTTCCAGGAACTCACATTCATTTACAGTCACACTGGCTTTCATAAACATTACTGTGAGGGTAATGTTTTGTGGAGGTAATGTTTTCTGAGGGGAATGTTTTCTGGAGGTATTTATTCCAATGCTTTATTTTTACGTGAGGCTGAGTGATGCAAATGTTTAGTGCAACTTTGCCACTTAATATCTGTAGTCTGTGGAACTGATAACATGTGGAATTACAAATGAAAATCCACGTACCATGTCTGCACCACTTCCTTACTGTCCTGCTTGTAGAAATCTCACGTTCCTTAGCTTTATACTCAACGTGTAGTGTAAAAGCTGCCTTCCCTACGGAAAATATCTCGATTGTAATCATATGAGAACCTATTTACGAAACTGTAGATTAAAAATAAAAATTAGTATGAAGGATGGTGAGCATTCTACACTTTAAAAGCTTGCCATCTAAAGACTTATTCTTTTCCTCTAGCAGTTTACACTCTCTCTCTCTCTCTCTCTCTCTCTCTCTCTCTCTCTCTCTCTCTCTCTCTCTCCACTTCTTCCATTTACCTATATCAATTTACCGACTCGTCCTTCCTCTTCAATGCAAAGCCACCCTCCACTTTCCTCTTTCCCTCCCACCCTTTCCAGTTCCCACTCCTCCATTCCACTCCTTCCCTCCTGATTCCCTCCATCCCTCTCGGCCTTTCTCTTCTCCCTCTCCCACCCCCCTACCATCTCCCACTCCGTAATAACATTATATTGGATGGGTCCCTCGAATACAATTTTTCTCTCTGCTCCTCCTACTTCACGTCCATATTACTCTCTCTCTCTCTCTCTCTCTCTCTCTCTCTCAGGCAAGAAGGTAAGTCTTATTGATCACCTTTCCTCTCTTCATCAATTTCTCTTACCTCTTCAGTCATTGACACATTTCTTTTCCCTCTAATACATACCACTTTCTCCTCCCCTCTCTCTCCCTCCATCACAGCGTCTCACCCCCTTTCTCTCCCCCTCCCCACCTACCTCTCCCTCTCCCCTCTTCCACCCTCCACGTCTAATGTCTCTCCCCCTTTCTCTCCCCCTCCCCACCTACCTCTCCCTCCCTCCATCCCTGTTGTCTCTCCCCCTTTCTCTCCCCCTCCCCACCTACTTCTCCCTCCCTCCATCCCTGCTGTCTCTCCCCCTTTCTCTCCTCCTCCCCCCCTACCTCTCCCTCTCCCCTCTCCCCACATCTCATAACCACACCTGTTGCACATTTTTCTTTCTTAATTTTTCTAAGCAATTTTTTTCCTTCCTCTCTCGCTCCTTGTTTACATGGCTTATTTTTTTCTGTTTTGGAATTCTGTTGTTCTTGAGTTTTCCCTCGCTCTCTTTTTTTTTCTCTCCTTAATTTTTCTGCTGGATTTCCTCCTCCCATCCCCCCCCCCCTCTCTCTCTCTCTGGAATTCTATCGTCCTGTGAGTTTTCCCTACCTCTCCTTATCTTTTTTTCTTCCATAAATTTTCTGTTTAATTTCCTCTCTCTCTCTCTCTCTCTCTCTCTCTCTCTCTCTCTCTCTCTCTCTCCTCCTTGTCGCTAGTTAAGATGAAGAATAGAATAATATTTCTTAACAATTCTTACGGTAATTATGATAAATTACAGAAAGACACCTCCAGCAAATGTGGTGTCAAAATGCAGATAAGAGAGAGAAGGAAAGGGAAAGGAGGGGAGACGGGGGCAGAAGGAGAGATGGGTTTGGAGAGGGAAGTGGAAGGAAGAGGAAGAGGAAGAGGAAGAAGAAGGGAAGGGAGGGAGAGGAGAGATGGAGGGAGAAGGAGGGGTGGGTAATAGGGAAGGGAGGGAGTGAGAAGGAGAGTGATGATGAAGATGATGTTGATGATGATGATGATGATGATGATGATGATGATGATGATGATGGTGGTGGTGGTGGTGGTGGTGGTGTTTTAGTAGGAGAGGGAGGGTGGCCTGGAGCGGCGGTCGGCAGCAGCAGCAGTAGTAGTAGTAGTAGTAGTAGTAGTAATGGTGGTGGTGGTGGTGGTAGTAGTAGTAGTAGTAGTAGTAGTAGTAGTAGTAGTACGGTAGTAGTAGTAGTAGTAATAATAGTAGTAGTAGTAGTAGCCAGGTGGTTATATCGGTGCCACCACATGAAGGCGTCCCACTCCAGCGCTGAAGGTAGTGGTGATGAGGTGTGATGAAAGGTGTGAGTGGTGAGAGGGAATGGTGATGGAATGCAATAAACGATAGTCTCTCTCTCTCTCTCTCTCTCTCTCTCTCTCTCTCACACACACACACACACACACACACACACACACACACACACACACACACACACACAGCAAATGGAATCTGGACATATATAGGCCTTTCACAGTACTTTTATGCCACAAACAGCTTAGGCAGCTGATGGAGGGCATGGGGGCAGGGGGTAGGAGAGAGAGAGAGAGAGAGAGAAAGTAAATGAGAAGAAAAGTGGAGAAGGGCGGAGAGACGAGAAGATAACAAGAGACAAAAAGATAAATGAAAGAGATGATAAGAGAACTGGAGATGAGAATTAAGAGATGAAAATTTAAGAAAAAAAACATAGGGCAAAATGAGAAGTAATAGAGCTACACGAAAAATATTAATGTACAGGCACTATCTATCTATCTATCTATTGCCAAACGCCTCAATCCCGTACGGGGTGGCCACAAACAAATCGTCTCCACGTCGCCCTGTCCCCCGCCATTTCACTGCCCTGCTCCCAACTGACACCCCCCTCTCTCATATACCTCTCCACTGCATCCCTCCATCTCATCCTCGGCAGGCACAAAGGACAAACAAATAAACTAGCTCAATAAGAATGAATCCACAGAGAGAACAAGCCATCTTATTCCCTGAGTATTAAACAATGTAATATTTTCGCTACAGAGTTTAACAGATAAATAGATAGATAGACAGATAGATTTTATTGGCCACAAGTACTAGAAGACAAGACATTAAAATGGTTATCTAATAAAAATACATGAATTGCATGTACTGTACAGTTGTAATAATTTTCCACTTTTTGTGGTCCATGTAATATACCTAGAAACAGCTGTAAAATATTCCTACAAATACACCAACTCAATTAACAAAGACCTTTACAGTCATACACAATATATAAAACTTATCAATCATAAAGGACACTCTCAAAAAAGTGCAAACTCAGTTACAGATATACTTCTCAAATATTACATAAAATAACAGCAGTACGAGCAGCCATCTATGGGTAACTATCAGTCTTCTCTAACTCTCTAACAAGGACAGAAATACAAGGCTACTTTTTTTTTTAAATGCAAGAAAGAAGGAACCAAAGGCCAGGAGCATGCACAACTGTTCCTTCCTAGAAAAAACAAAAACAAGAGAGCTAAATTTAGGATCCGTTCATTTCGAGATGCCTGGACACACGGCGTTTGAAAGACTGATCACAGGCAGTAGGA
This sequence comes from Coenobita brevimanus, assembly GCF_032717465.1. Classification (NCBI taxonomy): domain Eukaryota; kingdom Metazoa; phylum Arthropoda; class Malacostraca; order Decapoda; family Coenobitidae; genus Coenobita; species Coenobita brevimanus. The sequence goes on along the minus strand of NC_136995.1, from coordinate 20,259,922 downwards.
AATACAGACAGAGGGAGACAGTTCCAGACTCTTCCTAATGCCAAACTATTTTATCCTGCCAACCCCAGATGTATGCTTTCAGTCTGGGGAGCCTCTCGTCACCTAGATATTAAAAAGCAACACAGGTATACTCTTTTTACTCTAACTTGGTCTAAAACTGCCATCTCTCCGTCTTGAATGGCGAGCTGCAACAATACATTAACACTTGAATATGATGCTAGTAACGAAAAAGTGCCACAGAAAGATGTAAGGCTGTAGCACTGTCATTTCCTGCCACTGGGCCACGTGAAATAAGCTGCAACGGGACAAAAAATAGGGCCAAGTTAGTATATAAGAAGTATAGAACGTGTGACGGAGTAAGAGAGAAATACAGGTAAGAGGAATATTGGAACTACCTGTGTGTATCAGTGACAGAGGAAGGGAGGTGAGAATGAGACAAGCCAACTGAGAATAACATATAAATACAAGAATACAGTATGTTTGCAATAAAGACACTGAGCTGACATGAAGGTACCTACGTCTGAGAGCTTAATAACTACCGTACCATTAGATCAGCATAAAATTTGGTCAAAACAGAGAATATAAAGTATCAACAGTAAACAATTATTTTTATATGGCCAAAATTTACTCTATCTCTCCTAAAACTTTAAATGACCTTCAAAGTTGGGAGTTTCTAATTAGATATTCCCTGTCTTCCCTAACTTGGTCTAATACTTAATACCACGCTCGCCTACTGTAGATACGGGCCAACGAAAACTTTAGGAAATTATAAAGTTAGGGGAATTACAAAGTTTTCTCCCAGACCCAGTTCACCTCTTGAATACTTTACCATTTTTATTTTCTCTAGCCTTGATTCCGCATTTATAACCCTTTTCACAACTGTAGTCTTTTCATGTTAACTTGGCCCAGATATTTGTCGCCTTGGTCATGCATTTATAACTCACTTCACAACTACAGTCTTTTCATGTTAACTTGGCACAGATATTCGTCCTCTTGAAGCTTATTTCACATAGCTCAGTGGCAGAAAAAGACAATGCTACGGCTCTACATCTTTTCCTCAGCACTTCTTCGTGACTGGTAGCATGTTCTAATGTTCATTTATTGTTACGGTAAGCAAGATGAAGGGATGGTAAATTTAAGCCAAGTTTGAGTAAAAAGAGTATTGCTGTGATACTAAACCTTGGGGCATCAGCACTTTTATTGTTTGTTTCTTTCTTTCTCGCAATTTACATACAATCGCATGCATATAGTCATTCTCTTCCGCCAGCCTGGCTGTATATAAGTCTGAGAGAATGTGTGTGTGTGTGTGTGTGTGTGTGTGTGTGTGTGTGTGTGTGTGTGTGTGTGTGTGTGTGTGTGTGTGTGTGTGTGTGTGTGTGTGTGTGTGGTTCTTTCCAACGACGTACAGGATAACAGAGAAAGTGACGGGAGGAAAACTATATTCCTTTTACTCTAATTTGGCCTAAAACTGACATCTCTCCAGCTTTAATGCATAGCCGTAGCAATAGATTAACACCTCAAAAGAATGCGAGTCACGTAGAAGTGCTATGAAAAATGTACAGCCATAGTTTTCCCTTCTTTTTCAATCGACCATTTTTTTTTTTCTTTCAAGGAAGAAGGAACCAAAGGCCAGATGTAAGCTGCAAAAGGAAAAAAAATCTGGACCAAGTTAAGATGAGAAGAGTATAGTTTTAGAGTGATGGGAAATTAAGAGAAGTGGGACAGGCCAAAGCTCGTATTCTCAACAGTAAAAGCTCCCTAACACCTCTTCCTTAGCGATTTATTTTTGGATACGGCTGACTAATATCGTTTTGTACGTCTGAGTATGGTGATAATAGAAGGTACTGTTTAACAGACAAGAGGACGCCAAGGTGAAAGAAACATAATAAATCGCTTAGGAAGAAGTGTTAGGAGCTTCTGTAACCATGGAAAACACATACTCCTAACAGGTAAGCGTGAGACAGGAGTGACAAGCAGTAATTAGGGATGTCACGCTAAGACTGATATATCCTGCGGTCACCCTCATGCTTTTGGACAA
>NC_136995.1:20247884-20252884 GCF_032717465.1 Coenobita brevimanus | reverse complement strand
TCACCTATTCTTTTCCTTACCCTCTCCCTTCCTTCAACTCCTCCCTTCTTTAAATCATGTAATTCATTCATCTCTTTCTTTCACCCATTCCTTCCTTTCCTTTTCTCCTTTACATCCATTAACCCTTTCCCTCGCTCCTTCTACCTCTCCCTGTCTCCCTGCATTCCTTTCCTTCTTACCTCTTCCCTTCCTCTCCTTTCCCTCCTTCTTTCCCTTCACCCCCTTCCTTCCCTGCTTTCCTTTCCAGCCCCTTACACGACAAGACGTGTTCCGAATGATGCTGTGTGTGTGAGTGATGGTACTATAAAGCAAAAGAGAGAGAGAGAGAGAGAGAGTTATGAAATTAGCGTAGTGACGACAAACTAATTATCCAGTGAGGTAGCAGTGATCGGAGCAGAGGGGGGGGGGGAAGAGTGAAGGGAGGGGGCATCAGGTGGGGGGGAAGTAAGGGGAGAGCAGGAGAGGGAAGAGAGATGACGTGTGAATGAGTTAGGGACCTGCACTACACAACGACAGATTTTAACAGTATTTTCTCTTTCACCTGATGTATCTTCTAAACCAAGTCACTTCCCTTCCCACTAACCAGCCTTCCCTCTTCCATACCTGCCTTTCCCTCCCTTACCTCTACGCTTTCCCTTGCCATCTTTTACCCTCCACTTTCCCCTCCTCTTCTTATCCCTTCCTTCCCTCACTTTCTCCCTCTCCCACTTCTGCCCTTCCCTTCTCTCCACCTACCCATCCTCCTCTTTTCTTCCCAAGGCCTCCTCTTTCTCTTACATCCCTCTCCCCTATTTCTGCATTTCCCTCCCCTACCTTTACCTTCCCCACACCTAACCCTCTTCCTCCTCTTACCTAAGTGCTGGAGTGAGACGCCCTCATGTGGTGGCACTGATATAACCGGGCGGCTCCACTGCCAGGTCATACAAATGTCCCTCAACTACTTCCCTACCCCCCCGGAAGGAAGATGAGAGACTGCAGAGGGGGAACTTAAGCCTGCAGTCCACTGGGTTCCCTCTCTCTCCCTCTCTCAGTGCCTCCCCTACGCCACATCCCTCTCACCTTTATATTCCCCTAATTACGACTCACTCTCATTTAATTATAATCTAATTCCCCTTAACTCAGGCTAATTACTATTATTACCTGGGCTACAGACAACTTCCGGGATAACATATGGCGTTGGAATTGAGGTGAGTAGTTTTGTGGGAGATGAATAGAATGGAACGAAAGGAGCCAGGGTGTGTGTGATAGGCTGAAGGTTGAATGATGACCGTGTGTATGGCTGGTGGTGGTGGTGGTGGTGCTGTATCCTTGTCAAACACACCAAATATCAGGAAGTTTCGGTCCTCTGCGAACTCGGCACATTTCACCCTGAACACAATCAACCTGGTGCCGAACTTTCCAATCCCTACCTAGATCTTGCCCGACCAATCCAGAGCCAAGGCCGATAAACACAAACTCGGCTGAAGTTGACCCTACCAATTTCCTGGACTCAGAGCCGAAATATTATGCCATCGAAACCTTCAATAACAGCAAGTCGAAAACCATTAAGAATCAATTGCTGGATTTCGTGCAAAGATTGACAGGCGAATTTCTGTTTCATTAAAGGGACACTGAACGAAAAGAACTGAAAAAGGTACATGAATGCTGGGAAAGAAGAGATAATGTGAGTAAATATGGTTAGTGATTACAGACTGATGAAAGGAAAGAAACACAACAGATGACGCTAAAGATTAATTACACACACACACACACACACACACACACACACACACACACACACACACACACACACACAAACACAATATTTAACAAGGAAGGTCTTATAAAGAAGGTATGAATCTCTCTCTCTCTCTCTCTCTCTCTCTCTCTCTCTCTCTCTCTCTCTCTCTCTCTTTCTGTGTGTGTGTGTGTGTGTGTGTGTGTGTGTGTGTTTACAGGCAGGTTGTACAGATGCGTAGACCATTTATACGTACAGTAGTTACATACACAGGTTATGATACACGAAATAAAATATCATCAAATGTGAAATTAATTAATATAACTGCAAAGGAATGCGACAGAGAAAAGAATAATTCATATAAGTGCGAAGGAGAGAGAGAGAGAGAGAGAGAGGGGGGGAAGATAGATAACTGAACTGAAATCTTACACGAGGCTTTGGGGGGTGGAAAGTGGGAGTCAATTACCGTGAGGGGAAATAAGGACATTATAATTATTGCAAAGAGAGAGGGGAAAAAAATTGTCAAAAAAATTATCATCATTATCATCGTCATCATTATCACAGTAATAATAATGATAATAATAATATCATCATCACCATCAACATCACCACCACCACCACCATCATCATCATTCCGTAATAAACAATGATAGTAGTAGTAGTAGTAGTAGTAATAATAATAATAATAATATATCATCATCATTATCATCACTACGACCACCATTATCACCACCATCACCATTATTACTATCATTATCATCATTATTACCACCACCACCACCATCATCAACACCACCACCATCATATAACTTCTCAGTTATAGTGGACAAATAAACACACACACAAAAAAAATCCCTACAAAGAAAATTACAAAAAACAGTTAAATTAAAGCATAATGAGAGAGTGCACGGTAACAACAGAGTGGGACATTGTTTACAGTGACAGGGAGGCAGTAAAAATGAAAGTATAACATGAACAGGGGTAGTAAAGGAAAGTATACTACACCTAAATACACTGCAATACACTTATTATGCTGTCAACATGCCATTACACTTATTTTTTTGCTCTGGGTGTAGTTTGCACATTTTATACGTCACTACACTTTAATTTACAACACCAAATTACACTACGCTACACCACACCACACAACACAACACCACACCAATAATACAAGCTCGCCAACTCTCTATCACGTGGTATTGCCCTTCCTTGCCCTATTTAGAGATGCCGGAGGGGGTGGTGGGTGGGGAGGGAGCACTGTGTTGGTCTGGCTTTTAATTTTGCCTCAGTAATGTCGATTGTCTTTATTTTATTTTTTATTTCTTATTTTTTTGACATGGTTAAAGATGGGTCGCGTTACACGAAATTCAAGAAAAGAGTTTTACCATCTCCCTCTCTCTCTCTCTCTCTCTCTCTCTCTCTCTCTCTCTTTCTCTCTCTCTCTCAACGGTAGTCAGGCCTTAGGAATGACCCTAATTAGAACACATTAAACCAAGGCAATCACCCAACTTAATTTCCCGGCAGTGCTTATCACCGGGTAGTTTCCAGTGACAAGTTGCAAATGATGACAAATGCAATAACCCCTTCACTCCGAGGGGCCTCTCCTTAGCTGAAGAAAATAGCATGGAGGAATGAAAAGAGAAAAGGAAATAAATTAAGAAGGAAGGAAGCAAAGAAAAAAAAGAAAGAAAGAAGAGCGGGACAACTGGCTTTTGGTTCCTTCTTCCGTGCATTAAAAAAAAAAAAAAAAGTTTGCAGTCCACTAGTTTCACGACAGAAATAGACAGACAGTGACAGGCAAAGACGCGGACAGACAGTGACAGCCAAGACAAAGAGAAAGACAGTCAGTGACAGACAGACGAGACAGACTGACGGCTAAGACAAACAGTGACAGCTGCGACAAGGAGACAGGCAGGCAGTGACAGACAATGACTCAGACATAGATTGACAGACAATGACAAAGAGACAGACAGACAGAGACAATGACAAAAACAGACAGTCAAACAGAGGCAGCCAAACAGTGACATACAAACACAGACAGCCAAACAGCGATAAAGACAAACAAAAAAAGACATACAGATAGCGACAGGCAAAGACAGGAAGCCAAACAGTGAGAGAGACAAAAGAGAGACAACGACAGACAAGCAAAGAGACAGACAGACAATGGAGGGTACGAAGTCAGCGAGTCAAGAACCATGGTTGGCTGGAAAAAGAGTATAGAGGAGGGAAGGAGGGGCTGGAACTGGAAGACATCGTTCCAGTTAAAAAGAAGCGCATTTTTATAACTTCCAGGCACGCGAGACTCCAGCAAGACATGGAACCTACAGGAGGCGGAATGAGGGCATCTGTGTGTCAGGGAAATTGGGACACTGCCGCCTCTCTGAAGGGAAGGTATAATATGGAAGCAAAGACAAGAAAGAAAAGATACGGCAAAACACGTGGGTAATGAAAACATGAGAGAGGAAGACAGTGAGAGGCCAAAATGACAGGAAAACAAGGAATGGAAGAAAGGAGAACAAAACAAGGCTAGGGAGACAAGGAGAGAAAGACGAGAGGAATACAAGGAGAGGAAGACAACGAGAGGAATACAAGGAGGGGAAGACAACGAGAGGAATACAAGGAGAGGAAGACAACGAGACGAATACAAGGAGACGAAGACAACGAGACGAATACAAGGAGGGGAAGACAACGAGACGAATGCAAGGAGAGGAAGAGAAGAGGCAGGGATGACTTGAGGAGGATCGGGTGGCTGAGTGAGAGGATTAAGTGGCACCGAAATGAAATCCCGTTCCGACAGCGACAGCCGGAGATAAATGGTGGCAGCCTCTCTCTCTCTCTCCCTCTCTCTCTCTCTCTCTCTCTCACGGGTAATGAGGATGTATAACTTGGTGCTGAGGTATAGAAAATAACTATGTACGTAAGGATGTGGCAAGGAATAGTGAACATTTATGTATGCATGTATGACTGTATACCAATGAATAATGTATGAATCCAGTGTATTTTAGAGGCTTAAGATGGTGGTGATGGAGTGGTGATGAAGGAGAGGGGAGGAGGCAAGAAAGGAATGAAGGAGGAAGGGGGGAAAGGAGGAGGGTCGGAAGGAAGACAAAGAGAAAAAAAAAAAGAGGAGCACGGAAGGGAAGAAGGGAGAGAAGACGGAGGAGGAAAGGAAGGGGGGAGAACTGGGCCGAAAGAGGGTAAGGGGAGTGAGTGGGAGGCGAGGGGAGTGAGGAGGGGAGTGGGGAGTGGTGGTGAACTTTTTGAACTATGTCTACCTGAGAGT
>NC_136995.1:20237884-20242884 GCF_032717465.1 Coenobita brevimanus | reverse complement strand
AAAATTATCAAGCATGTTCAAAAAAGTTATAATAAACCACACTGATGAGGGTCATTTACGTGTTTCTGGCGAATTCTGAAGCATAATATTTGCCCCCGTGTGTAAATAAATCTGACCTCGTGTGAAAAAAAAAAATTGACCTCGTGTGTAAATAAATCTGACCTCGTGTGTAACAAAAAATTTGACCTCGTGTAAAAAATCTGACCTGGTGAAAAAAATTTGACCTCGTAAAAAATTTGACCTCATGTGAAAAAAACTTGACTTCGTGTGTAAAGCTGGGTTATTATGCAAAGTTTGCTGAGGTATTTTGATGTTCTTTGATGCTGGGAAGTACAAAGGCTCATAGCTAGTATGTCCTTCAACACCCTCACTCCCCTCCTCCACCCTTACATGCGTCCAGACAGTCACAACACTCTCAGGCGGAGAACTCAACCACATTTATTCAAAGTCTGATGTTTTTTTTGAAGCTGTGATGTGCAAATGTTCACAGCTAACAAATCCTTCAATACCCTCACTCACCTCCTCCACCCTTACATGCGTCCAGACATTCACAACACTCTCAGGCGGGGAACTCTACCACATTTTTTCAGTCCGGAATGACACTACTACTCATACACAGGCCTATCTATACACGGCTCATCCTCTTAGGGACCACGCTTCCTCCATCTTCCCTGCACCTCGCCATGTGGAAGGACCCTGTTTCGATCCTGGCGAGGCACTGTCAGGAAGTTGGGTTTGCTCGGCCAGACAGATAGGGGTAGAACAGTAACTTCTTACACACACACACACACACACACACACACACACACACACACACACACACACTTTCCTCCTGGTGACATGACTCAAATACTGTGAGAGGAAGATAAGGAGGAATCTGAGAGTCAAAGCACGCGGTGTGTATGTGTATTATCATTAGGCCAGGTGAGTGTCATTAGTGTAGGTAGATGGCCAGGTGTGGTGTGCTGTGGTGTGCTGCGCTGTGTATGAGGAAGGGTTGTTGTGTGTGTTGCGTTGTGCTGTGATGTGTATGAAGAAGGATTGTTGTGTGTGTTCTGTTGTGTTGTGGTGTGTATGAAGAAGGATTGTTGTGTGTATTGTGTTGTAGTGTGTTGTGATGTGTGGTGGTGTGGTGTGGTGTGGTGTGGTGTGGTGTGGTGTGCTGTGTTACTAGTCAAATCAACCCTCCAATTAGACTGCACTTGGCTAACAACAGAGCATAAAGGGTTTAGGGATCTCTGTCAGCTTAAATACAATAAAGTCGGCGTGCACTAAAATGACAGCAAGGAAAATCTGTCTATCTATCATCTATCTCTATTGCCAAACGCCTTAATCTCGTAAGGGGTGGCCACAAACAAATCGCCTCCATGTCCCCCTGTCCCCCGCCATTTCACTGCACTCGCCCCAGCTCAGTCACTCCTCTCTCATATACCTCTCCACTCCATCCCTCCATCTCATGCTCGGCCTAACCCTCCTATCTCCCCTTCACCTTACTCACATACACTCTCCTCGTTAGTCTCTCGCTCTCCATCCGCTCCACATTAGAGCAAAAGATAATTTTTCTGAACAAAACTGCGAGAAAACCAAAAAGAAAAAAATATATAATGGAACAGAATTTTCAAGAATGCAATCGTTCTCTAATTCATGCTTTCTCTGGTAGCTAATTATATTTATTAAAACACCTGTGATTTCTTTCGGACATTTTTTTAAAGCGAGGAGTTGAGGGGAGGAAAGAGAAGAGAGGGAAGAAAAGAGAAGAGAAGGGAGGAAAGAGAAGAGAGGGGAGGAAAGAGAGGACAGGGGAAGAGAGACTGTGAAACAGATACTGAAGGTCCAAAAGAGGGAATGAGATACAGAGAAGAGGAGGGGGAGATGAGATGAAAGGAGAGGGGAAGGGTGAGCATGAGAAATGAGAGGGGAGAGAGAGGGTGAAATGTTGCAATATGACAAAGAGAAAAGGGGATCGGGTGAGGGGAGGGAAACTGGAGAGGACACAGAAGGAAAGAAGCAGCGAAGCATAAGAGGGGTGACGAATAGGAGAGGAAGGCTGGAGGGAATCTGGTAATAATGTGGATGGGAAAGGAAAGGGCATGGGTGATGGAGGGGAAAGGAGAGGTGAGAGAGACGAGAGGAAAGGAATGAGAAGGGAGAGAAGAGTGAGAGGCAAGCGGAAAGAGGGAGATGGGGAAGAGGGAAATGGACATGGGGAATGGAAAGGAGATGAGAGGATGAAATGAGAAGGGAGAGGAGAGGGGTGAGAAAATATGTAGGTCCATAGTATTGTCTTATTCTGTCATTTACAAGACGAAATAAGCGGCAAAAGGACGGAAATCTGGGCCAAGTTAAAATACAAGGACTATATATTGTACTCAACCATAATCAGCCTCCAACCATAACAGGAGAAGAATATATATGTGAAACGACCAGCAGTGATACCAAACTTTTAAAGAATTTCCTTGTCAAACACTAAAGGTAATATCCAGCCAAACCAATCTGCAAAGGACCAAACAATATATACTGTGATGTAGGCTTTCCGAAACTAAATGAAAGATAATCCAAAAAACTATTGCAAAATTACGTTTGAATCAATGTGGAGGGGGCAAGAGGGAGAAGGAGGCCAGAGGATGAGATGGAGGGATGGAGTTGTATATGGAGTGGGGGCGAGCTGGGGGGAGAGCAGTGAAAAGGCGAGGGACTGGGCGACATGGAGGCGATTTGTTTGTGGCCACCTCTTACGGAATTACAGCGTCTGACAATAGATAGATACTCTGATACAATTATACACGTATGGGACATAAAAGAAAGATGCAGAAAGAAGCAAATCCACATAAACAGTGATGAAAGATGCAAGAGAGGCAAAATCCACATAAACAGTGGAGAAAGATGAAGAGGCAAATCCACATAAACAAACAGTGAAGAGAGGCAGAAAGAGGCAAATCCACAAGCAAACAGTGAAGAAAAAAGCAGGAAGCAAAGCCACATAAAGAGAAAAAAGAAGCAGAACGAGGCAAATCCACATAAAGTGAAAAAAGATGCAGAGAGGCAAATCCACATAAACAAACGGTGAAGGCGGATGCAGAAAGAGACAAATGCACATAAACAGTGAAGAAAGATGCAAAGAGGCAAATCCACATCGACAAACAGTGAAGCAAGATGCAGAAAAAGGCAAATCCACATAAACAGTGAAGAAAGATGCAGAGAGGCAAATCCACGAACAATGAAGAAATAGGTAGAGAGGCAAATCCACATAAACAAAGTGAAGCAAGAGGCAGAAAGAGGCAAATCCACGTAAACAAAGTGAAGAAAAGCATAGACAAACCCACATCAACAAATATATATCGTACGCCCGGCAACAGATCTGTACACACGGCAGCACGGGGACATTGGAAACAACAGAACGTATCGTACCGAACTCCATTTAAAATGTCAAAAAAATCACGCCCAATATTAACAGCAATTAATTTGCAGCTCCAATCAAAACACGTGATTTATTTATAACTTTTCAAACATGCAATACTCTATCTTACATATTATAAAGATGCCGTACTACCGACGGTTTGAGACTAAGACATTATTCCTAGTTATTTGGCTCCTTCCTCTGCCTTCTTCCCTGCATAAACAAAACAAAAAATACTAGTTCCTTCTTCCTCTTACTTTTTTTCCTTACATAAAAACAATGTTAGTTCCTTCTTCCTCATACTTTTTCTTCCTCTTTTCTCTATAAAAAACAAATGTTAGTTCACTTCTTCCTTGCACAAATTAAAAAAAAAAAAAAAAACAATGCTCTCAGAATTGGCACTATATACAGATTATCAGACAACAAACCAACTTTATTGCCACATTTAACATAACACCAACACCAAAATTTGTAATATAAAATTATGGGAAAAATTACAGAATTACAAAAAAAAATAATAATAATGTGGCAAACCCAACTAAATGCAAGAAGGAAATATAAACCCTTCTACTGTTGCAACAAACACCAAGCTTCTTTTCTTTCATATTACCTGAACATACAAGGCTATATTCACAGAAGGTCTTTTCCTCTTTCTTTTTTCTTTTTTTCGCCAAAGCACACAATCATTAATGTCTCTAATCTTGCCCAAATCACTAGCCTAACCCATACTATGTAAAAAAAAAAAAAATCTAGTCTTATCCAATACAATATTTCTGCAACACGCTCAAACTCAATTTTCAGTAAAAAAAAAAAATCGTACCTAGCCTAACCTAATTGTTAACCCTGCCTACGTTGGTCTAGATTAACCAAAGATATTTTCTAGTCACATCTCACCTTGGAACTCCCTGTCTAATCAAAATTAAGATATCAGTGGTCTAAAATATGTTTTATTCCAATTTATTTAAAATAAGTTCTGTCTAATCAAATGCAAACCTTTCTAATTTATCCTAATCCCAACCCTAATCTATCCTATCATTAATCCCTCTTTAATCCCTATTCGCTTGTCTGTAATTTTATCAATAAACCACTGACCATTAGTGACAGAGTAACTGTTTGTGGCCTATAACCTTGCCTACATAACTACATGCATGATCGCCACTATAACCTTTAAAATGAAAAAAAAGACAATTTATACCCTATGTAACTATACTTTTTAACTTGGCCTAAAATTGCTATCTTTCCATTTTAAATGTTGTCACTAGAATATGGTGCTAGTCAAGAAGAAGTGCTGTGGATAGATCTAGAGCTGCAACAGTATATTTTTCTGCCACTAAGTTAGTGAAAGATGAAGAGGGATAATAATTTGGGCCAAGTTAAGGTGAAAGACGTATAGTACCATAACAGCAAACGTTAAGATTATAAATTCCCTACCTTTATCTCAAAAGTTTAAGTGTAGGGACGTCGTGGTGGTTATGTGGTGTGTGTGTGTAGGTGTGTTGGGGGGGGGGCATCAAAAAGTAAACACCTGGATCAGCTGTATCATCAGGGGGCAGGTGATGTCACGTGATCACTGCTTGTGCCCCACCATAACTCTTTCATGACT
>NC_136995.1:20226427-20237784 GCF_032717465.1 Coenobita brevimanus | reverse complement strand
TTATGCAGACTATGGCGATGGCTGAAGGATTTATATAGCACAGAACAGGACAGTAAGGTGTAATAAGCAAAATAAATCGCAACGGACAGTAAGTTGCAATAGGCAAAATAACATGGCTTAGGACAGTAAGGTGTAATAAGCAGAAATAAATTTTCTTAGAAAAAACGTGCTAGGGAGCTTCCTCAACGGGGCACAGACTTACCCATCCCAACATAATCTAACACAACCCATCCCTCTCCTACAACAAGAGCCAGTAACAACTCCAATGGTGTGTGTAGAAGCAATTTTTTATTGCGCGTTATTATTTTAGGGTGCCTTAACTTACGGTGTGTGCATGTTGTGTGGTTGTAAAGAGAAGTGTGTGTGTAGAGTGGGGTGTAGTTGGGTTGGTATAGTGTGTGAAGATTTGCAGGAGGGGTGGTATGGTTGGTCATATCATTCGTCCTCATTTTAGTGTGTGTGTGTGTGTGTGTGTGTGTGTTTGTGTGTGTGTGTGTGTGTGTGTGTGAGAGAGAGAGAGAGGGGGGGGGCTGATCCAGACAGTCCGCCGTGACGCCAAAATCTACAGACGAGGAGAAAAAGGTGACGGGGTGCCAGACCAATGAGGTGGGGAGGGGTGACGCGGGGGAAGGGGGAGGGGGAGGGAGAAGGGGAGGGCGGGCTTACGCGGGGGGAAGGGGGGAAATGGGTAGGGGGGGGGGGAACATCTGGGGGAAGGGAAGTAGCAAATGGATAGGAGTAGGGGGAGAAGCAGGGAGGGGAGGGGATAAGCAACTGGCGAGAGGGTAAGGGTGGAAGGGGGAAGAATGAGGGAGAGTTAATGGTGAAGGAAAGTAGGGAAAGAAGCGAATAGGGAAGGCGCAGATGGGGGAAGAGAAGGAGGATCAAATAAGGATAGAGTAGATGTAGAGGAGAGGGAGGAAAAGAGGAGGGAGGGAGGGAGGAGCAACAGGGAAAATAGGAAAGGAGCAGATAGAGAAGGGAGGGAAAGACAGATGGGGAAGGGAAAGATGGGAGGGGAAGACGCAGAGGGGTATAGGGGAGAGGAGCAAGGAAGGAAAGACGAGGGGGAGGGAGGCAGGTGGGAGGTTATCGAGGTGGGTCTGGTGTGGAGTGGTGGGATAATGGTGGGATAATGGTGGAGCAATGGTGGGATAATGGTGGACTAAGGGTGGAGCAATGGTGGGATAATGGTGGAGCAATGGTGGGATAATGGTGGAGCAATGGTGGGATAATGGTGGAGCAATGGTGGGATAATGGTGGGATAAGGGTGGAGCAATGGTGGGATAATGGTGAGATAAGGGTGGAGCAATGGTGGGATAAGGGTGGAGCAATGGTGGGATAATGGTGGAATAAGGGTGGAGCAATGGTGGGATAATGGCGAAGCAATGGTGGGATAATGGTGAGATAAGGGTGGAGCAATGGTGGAGCAATGGTGGAATAATGGTGGAATAAGGGTGAAGCAATGGTGGGATAATGGTGGAGCAATGGTGGGATAATGGTGGGATAAGGGTGGAGCAATGGTGGGATAAGGGTGGAGCAATGGTGGGATAAGGTTGGGATAAGGGTGAGATAATGGTGGGATATGGGTGGGGTAATGGTGAGATAATGGTGAGATATGGGTGGGATAATGGTGGGATAATAGGATAATGGTGGATAATGGTGGGATAATGGTGGGATATGGGTGGGATAATAGGATAAGGGTGGATAATGGTGGGATAATACTGGGATTAAGGTGAGATAATGGTGGGATAATCAGTAAGGGAAGCTGTCTGTTTACCATGATATTTATCTTCACAGCAGGATAGGAGGCAGGATAACAGACACTGACAGCTATTGCCTTCGGTTAAGGAAGCTCCCTAACACCTTTTCCTTGGCGATTTACCTTGCTAATTACACCATACGGTGCCATTTAAACCCTTGCAATATCACCATACCCAAATTACATAGATAGGGATACTAACCAGCCATTTCCAAAAACAAATCGCTAAGGAGGAGGTGCTAGGGAGCTTCATTACCTGACGAGAATACGGGCCATAAACTTAAACAGCCAGAAAAATAAACAAAAACCACGTCATCGGGGGGAAAAGGTAATTATTCCTTTCTTATCTGACGTCTCTCATACTGTAAATAACATTGTCTCGTAAGAAAACAATACGGACGTCATGGTACTGAAGGGGTTAATGGCGACAATTTTTAACTCCAGGACAGTCAAAAAATATACAATTATCCCAGTACCATCTGAAGAAAATTTACAACAGACGATATACACTGAGAACTCCTATCACTGCTCGTGCGTGTTTCATATGCTTTCGATTTTTCCGCTATCTATTCGTCAGACACTGGTAAGACACCTGTGGGTCTGTCTATAAATAAATAAAAAAATAAAAAATAAACAAATAAAAATAATCACTATATTTAGAGCTGCATTTACAGATCTTAATTTCCAGTATTTTTTTTTTTTTTTTCTGTTTTCTATTTCCCTAAAGCAATTTCCTACCTCAGGCTCTACACCATGCCGACCCCCCTTCTCTCTCTCTCTCTCTCTCTCTCTCTCTCTCTCTCTCTCTCAAAATAAGGTTGACATTAATATTACTCCACGCTTTGCACATCATACGTTTTGTCTTTTATGTGGCGTGTATGTTACATGCATTTCTTTCACATAAGTTGCACACACACACACACACACACACACACACACACACACACACACACACACACAATTGTCCATTACCAGCAACGGAGGGGAAAGGTCAGGTAGGTCAATGTCTGTCACCAGGTGTGCTGTTCATCCCTACAGGTTAATGAGGGTGATACAGGTAAACAAAGGGTGACCGGTCCAGGCTAGACTGTAGGGATGCCAGGGTTAGGTTATATAGTGTTTAGACTGGACCTTAAAAACCTTTGCATTCTTTATTTATTTTGTACCAATGTTCTCTTGTGGTCAATTAAATATCTATCTAGGTACCTATCTATTTGTCTATATATAACTATTTGTCTATCTGTCTAACTATCTATCTACCTATCTATCTAGGCATCAATCTGTCTACATATATCTATTTATCTGTCTGCCTATCTATCCATCTCTCTATCTATCTATCTGTCTATATAATGAATGTGTTTTTCTGCCAATACATCTATGTCAGTCTGTCTATGTATCTATCTATCTACTGGTCTATCTATCAAAATACGTGTATTATACATGTACCCAAACCCTACGGAAGCAGTATATATATGTATTTCAGTGAATATATTATTAATGTATGCAGATGCTACAGAAAAATAAAACAATAAAACCCATACAAGCAAGTCTGTATTAATCACCCATGGACCAATAAAGCAAAATTAAACCCAAATGTATTAAATTTATGGTAATGAGAGTACAATAAATAACTCCCCCTTTACCCCTGCTTTATTTCTCGTTATTTTTTTATTTATTCCTCAGCCTAGAGTAAAATATATGACAATTTATTACTTGAGGACTAAGCTTGTATTTAATGTTACGCATGAGTTATTTTTATTTGGAGGGAGAGAGAGAGAGAGAGAGAGAGAGAGAGAGAGAGAGAGAGTGTGTGTGTGTGTGTGTGTGTGTGTGTGTGTGTGTGTGTGTGTGTGTGTGTGTGTGTGTGTGTGTGTGTGTGTGTGTGTGTGTGTGTGACAGACAAACAGACAGACAGCCACCGAGACAAAATGAAAGAAATGTGACTCCTTTCTTCCCATCCTCTCATTACACTTATATCTGATGTCTGACCCAGGGCACACAGTGAAGCCTCATGGAAGGTAACAGGCTTCCGGAACAGTCTCATATTGCAATTAGGGTCCAGGTGCAGCATTTTTGACGTAACTGTAAGGTTTTATGTGCTAATATAAGGCAGGTTCTGACACTGCCTCTACGGGGAAGCAAAAATGCAGAGGTTGTAGTTGTTTTCACACACACACACACACACACACACACACACACACACACACACACACACACACACACACACCAATTATAAAGACGGCACCAAATAAGGACACAACACAATAAAAAAATTACCAATATCCACAAACATCTAACACCATCATCATCATTATCAACCTGACGATGACGATGATGAATATGATGATGATGATGATGATTATGATGATGATGATGATGCATGCAATTGTTCAACTCTAAAATTGTTATCCTCAGTCAGTCTCTCCCACTGCCTATGTCCTCCAGTCTTTTAAATACATTATGTTCAAGCATCCATAAATGAACGAATCTTGAACTGGTTTTCCTTTTCCTCTTGATATTTATTTCAAAGGGGCAATTTTTATACGCACTAAGCCTTGGGTTCTTTCTTTCTTGGATTCAAAAAGCTCCCAGATGTGGCGCTTAAAGAAAATAAAAAAGAGAATAAGGAAAAGAAAGATACTACGGTATGTATATAAGGAAAAAACACACCTTTAAAAGTTAATATTGGTAACCTTCAATCTCTCTCTCTCTCTCTCTCTCTCTCTCTCTCTGTAGGCTGGAGTGGTATGCCCGCCGTCACATCTTATTTATTGGTCCAACAGTTCCTTTGTGATCACTAACCAACTCAGGCCGCTCTCTCTCTCTCTCTCTCTCTCTCTCTCTCTCTCTCTCTCTCTCTCTCTCTCTCTCTCTCTCTCTCTCTCTCTAATCACCAGGTAAACATACTTTTCATGCACGGGACATACTTAAAAAAAAAAAAAAAAAAGCTATGAATAAAAAAAAAACACATAACGATGCCTCAAAATAAATACATAACTAAATAACTAGATAAATAAAATAATGCACCTTGTACCTTACCTGTGTCAGCGGTGAGTGGAGTGCCAGGAGAGCCAAGCAGTGTTACATCCTCTGGCACTGTTTGGGCGTGTCGGTCAGTGCCATGCCACACCACACACCACACGTCCATCTGAAAGTAATTTATCACCTTCAGTATTTCACACTTATGGGTCTCCTTTACTGTGCCTTACCTGGAAGTAATATACAGTAACTTGACACTATTTTTTTTATCTGTGTTTCCTTCCTCTGCTCATCTTGTAAAAAACATATAAGGGATTAAATGAATGACTTCTGTAGGGTGTGTGGGAACGAGTGTCATGTTTTATTTTACTCTCACCGGGACCAAAACTGTCATTTCTTCACCTTGAATGCTGAGTTATGTCACTAGATTAGCACTTGAATATGTCAGTTACGAAGAAGTGCTGTGGAAAGGATGTACGACCGTAGTATTGTCTGTTTCTGTCAATGAGGTACGTAAAATAAGCTGCGAAAGGACGAAAATCTGGACCAATGTAGAGTAAAAATAGTAGTGTTTATGACTCAATTAGCACTTTAATACGATGTTATTCATGAAAAAGTGCTGTGAAAAGATGTAGAGCCGTAGTAGTGTCTTATTCTGCCACCGAACCACAAGAAATAATCTGCAGAAGGATGAAAATCTGGGCCAGGAGAGTAAAAACACTGTAATATTTATGACACCAACAATCAATACTAACTTCCAGGAACTCACACACATTTACAGTCACACTGGCTTTCATAAACATTACTGTAAGGGTAATGTTTTGTGGAGGTAATGTTTTCTGAGGGGAATGTTTTCTGGAGGTATTTATTTCAATGCTTTATTTTCACGTGAGAGTGAGTGATGCAAATGTTTAGTGCAACTTTACCACTTAATATCTGTATTCTGTGGAACTGATAACAAGTGGAATTACAAATGAAAATCCAAGCACCATGTCTGCACCACTTCCTTGCCGTCCTGACTAACAAAATTTTACGTTCCTTAGCTTTATACTCAACGTGTAGTGTAAACCTTGCCTTCCCTACGAAAAATGTCCCGATAGTAATCATATGTGAACCTATTTACAAAGCTGTAGATTAAAAATAAAAATTAGTATGAGGGATGGTGAGCATTCTAGACTTTTAAGACTTAATATCCAAAGACTTATTCTTTTCCTCTGTATGTGTACACTGCCTCCTTTCTTCTCTCTCTCTCTCTCTCTCTCTCTCTCTCTCTCTCTCTCTCTTACACTTCATCCATTTACCTATATCAATTTACCGACTCGTCCTTCCTCTTCAATGCAAAGCCACCCTCCACTTTCCTCTTTCCCTCCCACCCTTTCCAGTTCCCACTCCTCCATTCCACTCCTTCCCTCCTAATTCCCTCCATCCCTCTCGGCCTTTCTCTCCTCCCTCTCCCACCCCCCTACCATCTCCCACTCCGTAATAACATTATATTGGATGGGTCCCTCGAATACAATTTTTCTCTCTGCTCCTCCTACTTCACGTCCATATTACTCTCTCTCTCTCTCTCTCTCTCTCTCTCTCTCTCTCTCTCTCTCTTTCTCTCAGGCAAGAAGGTAAGTCTTATTGATCACCTTTCCTCTCTTCATCAATTTCTCTTACCTCTTCAGTCATAGACACATTTCTTTTCCCTCTAATGC
Organism: Coenobita brevimanus; assembly: GCF_032717465.1. Lineage (NCBI taxonomy): Eukaryota > Metazoa > Arthropoda > Malacostraca > Decapoda > Coenobitidae > Coenobita > Coenobita brevimanus. The sequence continues at coordinate 20,231,343 of NC_136995.1, read as the reverse complement.
ATACCACTTTCTCCTCCCCTCTCTCTCCCTCCATCCCTGCGTCTCACCCCCTTTCTCTCCCCCTCCCCACCTACCTCTCCCTCTCCCCTCTTCCTCCCTCCACGTCTAATGTCTCTCCCCCTTTCTCTCCCCCTCCCCACCTACCTCTCCCTCTCCCTCTCCCTCCATCCCTGTTGTCTCTCCCCCTTTCTCTCCCCCTACCCACCTACTTCTCCCTCTCCCTCCATCCCTGCTGTCTCTCCCCTTTTCTCTCCTCCTCCCCTCTACCTCTCCCTCTTCCCTCTCCCCGCATCTCATAACCACACCTGTTGCACATTTTTCTTTCTTAATTTTTCTAAGCAATTTTTTTTCCTTCCTCTCTCGCTCCTTGTTTACATGGCTTATTTTTTTCTGTTTTGGAATTCTGTTGTTCTTTGAGTTTTCCCTCGCTCTCTTTTTTCTTTCCTTAATTTTTCTGCTGGATTTCCTCCTCCCATCCCCCCCCCCTCTCTCTCTCTCTGGAATTCTATCGTTCTGTGAGTTTTCCCTACCTCTCCTTAATTTTTTTCTTCCATAAATTTTCTGTTTAATTTCCTCTCTCTCTCTCTCTCTCTCTCTCTCTCTCTCTCTCTCTCTCTCTCTCTCCTCCTTGTCGCTAGTTAAGATGAAGAATAGAATAATATTTCTTAACAATTCTTACGGTAATGATGATAAATTACAGAAAGACACCTCCAGCAAATGTGGTGTCAAAATGCAGATAAGAGAGAGAAGGAAAGGGAAGGGAGGGGAGACGGGGGCAGAAGGAGAGATGGGTTTGGAGTGGGAAGTGGAAGGAAGAGGAAGAGGAAGAGGAAGGGAAGGGAGGGAGAGGAGAGATGGAGGGAGAAGGAGGGGTGGGTAATAGGGAAGGGAGGGAGTGAGAAGGAGAGTGATGATGAAGATGATGATGATGATGATGATGGTGGTGGTGGTGTTTTAGTAGGAGAGGGAGGGTGGCTTGGAGCGGCGGTCGGCAGCAGCAGCAGCAGTAGTAGTAGTAGTAGTAGTAGTAATGGTGGTGGTGGTGGTGGTAGTAGTAGTAGTAGTAGTAGTAGTACGGTAGTAGTAGTAGTAGTAGTAGTAGTAGTAGTAGTAGTAACAGTAGTAGTAGTAGTAGTAGCCAGGTGGTTATATCGGTGCCACCACATGAAGGCGTCCCACTCCAGCGCTGAAGGTAGTGGTGATGAGGTGTGATGAGAGGTGTGAGTGGTGAGAGGGAATGGTGATGAAATGCAATAAACGATAGTCTCTCTCTCTCTCTCTCTCTCTCTCTCTCTCTCACACACACACACACACACACACACACACACACACACACACACACGCAGCAAATGGAATCTGGACATATATAGGCCTTTTACAGTACTTTTATGGCACAAACAGCTTAGGCAGCTGATGGGGGGCATGGGGGCAGGGGGTAGGAGAGAGAGAGAGAGAGAGAGAGAGAGAGAGAGAGAGAGAAAGTAAATGAGAAGAAAAGTGGAGAAGGGCGGAGAGACGAGAAGGTAACAAGAGACAAAAAGATAAATGAAAGAGATGATAAGAGAACTGGAGATGAGAATTAAGAGATGAAAATTTAAGAAAAAAACATAAGGCAAAATGAGAAGTAATAGAGCTACACGAAAAATATTAATGTATAGGCACTATCTATCTATCTATCTATCTATTGCCAGACGCCTCAATCCCGTACGGGGTGGCCACAAACAAATCGCCTCCACATCGCCCTGTCCCCCGCCATTTCACTGCCCTGCTCCCAACTGACACCCCCCTCTCTCATATACCTCTCCACTCCATCCCTCCATCTCATCCTCGGCAGGCGCAAAGGACAAACAAATAAAACAGTTCAATAAAAATAAATCCACAGAGAGAACAGGCCATCTTATTCCCTGACTATTATTCACTGTAATATTTTCGCTACAGAGTTTAACAGATAAATAGATAGATAACATATAGATTTTATTGGCCACAAGTACAAGAAGACAAGACTTTAAATGGTTATCTAATAAAAATACATGAATTGCATGTACAGTTGTAATAATTTTCCACTTTTTGTAGTTCACGTAATATACCTAAAAACAGCTGTAAAATATTCCTACAAATACACCAACTCAATTAACAAAGACCTTTACATTCATACACAATATATAAAACTTATTAATCATAAAGGACACTCTCAAAAACGTGCAAACTCAGTTACAGATATACTTCTCAAAGATCACATAAAATAACAATAGTACGGGCAGCCATCTATGGGTAAATATCAGTCTTCTCTAACTCTCTAACAAGGACAGATATAGAAGGCTACTTTTTTTTTTTAATGCAAGAAAGAAGGAACCAAAGGCCAGGAGCATGCACAACTGTTCCCTCCTAGAAAAAACAAAAACAAGAGAGCTAAATTTAGGATCCGTTCATTTCGAGATGCCTGGACACACGGCGTTTGAAAGACTGATCACAGGCAGTAGGAAATACAGACAGAGGGAGACAGTTCCAGACTCTTCCTAATGCCAAACTATATTATCCTGCCAACCCCAGATATATGCTTTCAGTCTGGGGGGCCCTCTCGTCACCTAGATATTAATGAGCAACACAGGTATACTCTTTTTACTCTAACTTGGCCTAAAACTGCCATCTCTCCGTCTGAATGGCGAGCTGTAACAGTAGATTAACACTATAATATGATGCTAGTAACGAAAAAGTGCCATAGAAGGATGTAAGCCCGTAGCATTGTCCTTTCCTGCCACTGGGCCACGTGAAATAAGCTGCAACAGGACAAAAAATTGGACCAAGTTAGTGTAAAAGTATAGAACGCGTGACGGAGAGTAAGAGAGAAATACAGGTAAGGGACATATTGGAGCTACCTGTGTGTATCAGTGACAGAGGAAGGGAGGTGAGAATGAGAAAGCCAACTGAGAATTAAGGACAGAAATATGAGAATATGATTAGGCAATAAAGACACGAGGACCGAGCTGACATGAAGGTATCTACGTCCGAGATTTTAATAACTATCATTTAAACAGCATAAAATTTGGTCAAAACACAGAATAAAAAGTATCAACAGTAAACAATGATTTTTATATGGCCAAAATTTACTCTATCTCTCCTAAAACTTCAAATGACCTTCAAAGTCGGGAGTTTCTAATTAGATATTCCCTACCTTATCTAACTTGGTCTAATACTTGCCTAATACCAAGCTCGCCTACTTACGGGCCTACGAAAACTTTAGGAAATTATAAAGTTAGGGGAATTACAAAGTTTTCTCCCAGACCCAGTTCACCTCTAGAATACTTTACCATTTTCATTTTCTCTAGCCCTGATCCCGCATTTATAACCCTTTTCATAACAGTAGTCTTTTCAGGTTAACTTGGCCCAGATATTTGTCGCCTTGGTCATGCATTTATAACTCACTTCACAACTATAGTCTTTTCATGTTAACTTGGCACAGATATTCGTCCTCTTGAAGCTTATTTCACATAGCTCAGTGGCAGAAAAAGACAATGCTACGGCTCTACTCTTTTCCATAGCACTTCTTCGTGACTGGTAGCATGTTCTAGTGTTAATTTATTGTTACGGTAAGCACGATGAAGGGATGGTAATTTTAAGTCAAGTCTGAGTAAAAAGAGTATTGCTGTGATACTAAACCTTGCAGCATCAGCACTTTTTTTGTTTGTTTCTTTCTTTCTCGCAATTTACATACAATCGCATGCATACAGTCATTCTCTTCCGCCAGCCTGTCTGTATATAAGCCTGAGAGAAAATGTGTGTGTGTGTGTGTGTGTGTGTGTGTGTGTGTGTGTGTGTGTGTGTGTGTGTGTGTGTGTGTGTGTGTGTGTGTGTGTGTGGTTCTTTCCAACGACGTACAGGATAACAGAGAAAGTGACGGGAGGAAAACTATACTCCTTTTACTCTAATTTGGCCTAAAACTGACATCTCTCCATCTTCAATACTTAGCCCTAATTGTTGCAATAGATTAACACCTCAAAAGAATGCGAGTCACGTAGAAGTGCTATGAAAAATGTACAGCCATAGTTTTGCCTTCTTTTGCTATCGACAATTTTTTTTTTTTTTCTTTCAAGGAAGAAGGAACCAAAGGCCAGATGTAAGCTGCAAAAGGAAAAAAAATCTGGACCAAGTTAAGATGAGAAGAGTATAGTTTTAGAGTGATGGGAAATTAAGAGAAGTGGGACAGGCCAAAGCTCGTATTCTTAACAGTAAAAGCTCCCTAACACCTCTTCCTTAGCGATTTATTTTTGGATACGGTTGACTAATATCTTTTTGTACGTCTGGGTATGGTGATAATAGAAGGTACTGTTTAACAGACAAGAGGACGCCAAGGTGAAAGAAACATAATAAATCGCTTAGAAAGAAGTATTAGGGAGCTTCCGTAACCGAGTGAATAAAGACCCCAGACAGGTAAGCGTGAGACAGGTGTGACAAGCAGTAATTAGTGGAGATGTCACGCTAAGACTGATATATCCTGCGGTCACCCTCATCCTTTTGGACAACAGGGACAGGACGGGAAGAGGAATAGGGTGACGGGGAAGAGAAAAAGCAGAAGGAAAAGAAAACAAAGTTGAGGAAAGAATGACTAACAAGAAAGGCTGATAAAGCAGAGAGAGAAGAATGACCAGCAAGATAGGAAAATAATAACGTTGGGAGGAGAATGACCAGCAAGATAAGGCAAGACAATAACAACGTTGGAGGGAGAATAACCAGCAAGATAGGAATATAAAGCTGACGGAGAAATGAGGGGGAGGGAAGAAATACAGAGAGGAGAGAATCAGCATGAAAAAGGAAAAATAAAGCTGAGAGAGGCGAGAATGACCATCAAGCAAGGAAAATATAGTGGGGAGGAGAGAATGAGGAGGAGGAAAGAAAAATAAAACTTAGAAGAGATAATG
>NC_136995.1:20216427-20218927 GCF_032717465.1 Coenobita brevimanus | reverse complement strand
GGAGGCAGTAAAAATGAAAGTATAACATGAACAGGGGTAGTAAAGGAGAGTATACTACACCTAAATACACTGCAATACACTTATTATGCTGTCAACACGCCATTACACTTATTTTTTTGCTCTGGGTGTAGTTTGCACATTTTATACGTCACTACACTTTAATTTACAACACCAAATTACACTAGGCTACACCACATTACACACCACCACACTACACCACACTACACCACACCACACCACACCAATAATACCAGCCCCAGTCAATTCTCTATCACGTGGTATTGCCCTTCCTTGCCCTATTTAGAGGTCCCGGAGGGGGCGGTGGGTGGGGAGGGAGCACTGTGTTGTCCTGGCTTTTATTTTTGCCTCAGTAATGGCTGATTAAGACTTTATTTTATTTTTTATTCTTTATTTTTTTGCTAAGGTTAAAGATGGGTCGCCTTACACGAAATTCAAGAAAAGTTTTACCATCTCTCTCTCTCTCTCTCTCTCTCTCTCTCTCTCTCTCTCTCTCTCTCTCTCAAAGGTAATCAGACTTAGCAATGACTCTAATTAGACCACATTAGACCAAGGTAATTACCCAACTCAATTTCCCGGCAGTGCTTATCACCGGGTAGTTTCCAGTGACAAGTTGCAAATGATGACAAATGCAATACCCCTTCACTCCGAGGGGCCTCTCCTTAGCTGAAGAAAATAGCATGGAGGAAGGAAGAGAGAGAAAAGGAAATAAATTAAGAAGGAAGGAAGCAAAGAAAAAAAGAAAGAAAGAAAGAAGAGCGGGACAACTGGCTTTTGGTTCCTTCTTTCATGCATTAAAAAAAAAAAAGTTTGCAGTCCATTAGTTCCACGACAGAAATAGACAGACAGTGACAGGCAAAGAGACAGGCAGACAGTGACAGCCAAGACAAAGAGAAAGACAGGCAGTAATAGACAAAGCGAGACAGTACAGTGACAGCTAAGACAAGAAGACAGACAGGCAGTGACAGACAATGACTCAGACATGAAGCGACATACAATGACAGACAGACAGACAGAGACAGTGACAAATACAGTCAAACAGAGGTACCCGCAGCCAAACAGTGACATATAAACACAGACAGACAGCCAAACAGTGACAGACAAAGACAAACAAAAAGACATACAGATAGCGACAGGCAAAAACAGAAAGCCCAACAGTGACAAAGACAAAAGAGAGCCAGCGACAGACAAGCAAAGAGACAGACAGACAATGGAGGGTACGAAGTTAGCGAGTCAAGAACCATGGTTGGCTGGAAAAAGAGTATAGAGGAGGGAAGGAGGGGCTGGAACTGGAAGACAACGTTCCAGTTAAAAAGGAAGCGCATTTTTATAACTTCCAGGCACGCGAGACTCCAGCAAGACATGGAACCTACAGGAGGCGGAATTAGGGCATCCGTGTGTCAGGGAAATTAGGACACTGCCGCCTCTCTGAAGGGAAGGTATAATATGGAAGCAAAGACAAGAAAGAAAAGATACGGCAAAACACGTGGGTAATGAAAACATGAGAGAGGAAGACAGTGAGAGGCCAAAATGACAGGAAAACAAGGAATGGAAGAAAGGAGAACGAAACAAGGCTAGGGAGACAAGGAGAGAAAGACGAGAGGAATACAAGGAGAGGAAGACAACGAGAGGAATACAAGGAGAGGAAGACAACGAGAGGAATACAAGGAGAGGAAGACAACGAGAGGAATACAAGGAGAGGAAGACAACGAGACGAATACAAGGAGAGGAAGCCAAGGAGAGGAATACAAGGTGAGGAAGAGAAGAGGCAGGGATGACTTGAGGAGGATCGGGTGGCTGAGTGAGAGGATTAAGTGGCACCGAAATGAAATCCCGTTCCGACAGCGACAGCCGGAGATAAATGGTGGCAGCCTCTCTCTCTCTCTCTCTCTCTCTCTCTCACACACACACACACACACACACACACACGCCTGGTGAGGGTACTGAGGATGTATAACTTGGTGCTGAGGTATAGAAAATAACTGTGTATGTAAGAATATGCCAAGGAATAGTAAACATTAATGTATGCATGTATGGCTGTATACCTATGAATAATGTATGAATCCAGTGTATATTAGAGGCTTCAGATGGAGGTGAGAGAGTGGTGATGAAGGAGGGAGAAGGTGGCAATAATGGAATGAAGAAGGGACGGGGAAGGAGGAGGGTCGGGAGGAAGAGAGAGAAAACTAAAGAGGAGCATGGAAGGGAGGGAGGGAGAGAAGAAGAAAGAGGAGGAAAGGAAGGAGGGAGCACTGAGTCGAATGAGGGTAGGGGAGCGAGAGGGAGGCGAGGGAAGTGGGAGGGGGGAGTGGGGAGTGGTGGTGAACTTTTTGAACTATGTCTATCTGGAAGTTCTGCCTCAAGTGGAGATAGGGAGATAAGGAGGAGGGGGAGAAGGGAGAAGGAGGAGGAGGGAGAAGCGGGAAGGAGGAGGAGGGGAGATGAGGGGGAGGTAGGAGGAGAAAGTTTTGCTAGAAGAGAG
>NC_136995.1:20198927-20213927 GCF_032717465.1 Coenobita brevimanus | reverse complement strand
ACTAACAGAACCATCAAGGTGTCCACAAGGAAACACACACACACACACACACACACACACACACACACACACACACACACACACACACACACACACACACACAAAGTGGGTCTGGGTGGGTGTCGTTGCAATATTAATCTGAGAGGCGACTTTGATGGACCTCTGTAAGAACATGAACATGAGATAAGGACGGGGAGGGAAGAGGAGGGAGGGGAAAGAGGGGAGCAGAGGGGAGGGAAGGGTAAAGGGGAGGTAGGAGGGAAGAGGAGGAAGGGGAACGATGGGTGGTGGGAGGAAGGAGGAGGAAGGGGAAAGAAGAGAGGTGAGGTAGAGGAAAGGGGAGGTGGAGAAAAGAGGAGGTAGGGTAAAGAGTGGAGGTAAGGATATGGGGAAGGAAGGGAAGGGGAATGGGGTAGGTGAAGGTGTGGGGAAGGGAAGCGGTAAAGGATAGGGAGAGGGTGGAGAATTGGGGAGGGTCGTGAGAAGTGAAGGGAAGTGGGAAAGAAAGGGGAGGTGAGGGAAAGAGGGGATGTTGAGGAGACTTGGGGAGGTGAGGGAAAGAGGGGATGTTGAGGAGATTTGGGGAGGTGAGGGAAAGAGGGGATGTTGAGGAGACTTGGGGAGGTGAGGGAAAGAGGTGAGGAGGAAGGGGGAGATAAGAGTGATAATGAAAGGTGCTGGGATGGGGTAGCGAGGGAGAGGAGAGAGAGAGTAAACAAAGAACGAAGGAGGAGGGGAAGGTAAAAACAAAAGTACCGGTATTAATAATTATTAGAGACAGGTAGACAAAACTCCCCACATCCTTTTGCCTATCCTAACATGCCTATAAACCCAACATACCTATACATACACCCAACATGCCTCTACATACACCCAACATGCCTTAACAAGGAACAAAAGGATGGCCACTTCCCTATCACTGGCTAATATAATTTTTGTTTCAGCCTTACACAATCCCGTAAGTTTAAAATCTACTGACAAACTGAAGATGTCCCTGTTAAGTGTGTGACATGCTGGTTGTTTAGTCAAGAAAAACACACAAACAAAACAAGTATCAAGTCCCCGGTCGTCGAGCCAACAAACAAGGAACAAATCTTCAGATCCTTTGTAGCCATCGAGAAAGAATGAGAGAAAGAGATTTGTCCATACGATATGATTCTCTGCTCCTGATTCTTGCTGATTTGTTTTTCTTTTAATCCGCAATACAATGCATATACACGCTCAACAGGACACATACAAAATATTTAATAATCGTTCGCTCTCTTTCGTTCTGTATAAAGGCTGGATATAATTGCATCTGTCCAAATCGCTGACTAATTAAGGCAGTATCATAATATCGTATACCTTTAGTTTATTCACTTTTACTTGGCGGAATTTTTCGTTCAATTTCAACCACATAAGAGCACCACCATCCCAACCACACGATCAAGCAACATCACAATACCAGAGCACATCACTACCTTACTAACCACACTACTACACCATATAACCATAACATTCCTCTACCATGCCAATCACACTACCATACAACTACCATGCTAACCACTCTACATCCCCGGTGTCATGCACATTACCACACCACACCATACAACGTACCACACCACACCAAACCGTACCACACCACACCACACCACTCTGCACTATACCACATTCCACTTCACCAGACTACGCCACACCACACCACCACATTATCATACTACACCACACCACACCACCACATACCACACCACACCACACCACATCACCACATACCAAACCACACCACACCACACTAACCTACACCACAACAATCATCGTGAAGCATGTACAGTAGTAGTTACAGGGGGTAGTCATATCACCAGGGTAGTCTTGTTTGACGTATGACCTCTAATTGGGTCATTAACACGAGAAATATTACTAGGACAGGTATAAAACACGATTATATTGTAGTAATAAGGGTAATTTATGTGATCAGGCTATGGTAAGTTTTGATGAGGAAGACCATCTTAGAGGGAAACGAAGTAACAGAGAGAGAGAGAGAGAGAAAGAAAGTGTGTGTGTGTGTGTGTGTGTGTGTGTGTGTGTGTGTGTGTGTGTGTGTGTGTGTGTGTGTGTAATGTCGTAACAGACAATTCCTCTACTATTAACTCATAACTTCCAGGTGAAGTTTTCTAAGTAATTTTCTGAGTAATATTTGAGTACGTTTTGAGTAATTTCTATGTAATTTTTCTAAGCAAATTTTTTTGAGAAATACGAACTGAAAGGGACACAAAGTAAGGCATGAAAAATTATCAAGCATGTTCAAAAAAGTTATAATGAACCACACTGATGAGGGTCATTTACGTGTTTCTGGCGAATTCTGAAGCATAATATTTGACCTCGTGTGTAAATAAATCTGACCTCGTGTGAAAAAAAAATTTGACCTCGTGTGTAAAAAATCTGACCTCGTGTGTAACAAAAAATTTGACCTCGTGGGTAAAAATTTGACCTCGTGTAAAAAATTTGACCTCGTGAAAAAATTTTGACCTCGTAAAAATTTGACCTCATGTGAAAAAAATTTGACTTCGTGTGTAAAGCTGGGTTATTATGCAAAGTTTGCTGAGGTATTTTGATGTTCTTTGATGCTGGGAAGTACAAAGGTTCATAGCTAGTATGTCCTCCAACACCCTCACTCCCCTCCTCCACCCTTACATGCGTCCAGACAGTCACAACACTCTCAGGCGGGGAACTCAACCACATTTATTCAAAGTCTGATGTTTTTTTGAAGCTGTGATGTGCAAAGGTTCATAGCTAACAAATCCTTCAACACCTGCACTCACCTCCTCCACCCTTACATGCGTCCAGACATTCACAACACTCTCAGGCGGGGAACTCTACCACATTTATTCAGTCCGGAATGACACTACAACTCATACTTAGGTCTATCTATACACGGCTCATCCTCTTAGGGACCACGCTTCCTCCATCTTCCCTGCACCTCGCCATGTGGAAGGACCCTGTTTCGATCCTGGCGAGGCGCTGTCAGGAAGTTGGGTTTGCTCGGCCAGACAGATAGGGGTAGAACAGTAACGACAACTTCTTACACACACACACACACACACACACACACACACACACACACACACACACTTTCCTCCTGGTGACATGACTCAAATACTGTGAGAGGAAGATAAGGAGGAATCTGAGAATCAAAGCACGCGGTGTGTATGTGTATTATCATTAGGCCAGGTGAGTGTCATTAGTGTAGGTAGATGGCCAGGTGTGGTGTGCTGCGCTGTGTATGAGGAAGGGTTGTTGTGTGTGTTGCGTTGTGCTGTGATGTGTATGAGGAAGGATTGTTGTGTGTGTTCTGTTGTGTTGTGGTGTGTATGAAGAAGGATTGTTGTGTGTATTGTGTTGTGGTGTGTTGTGATGTGTGGTGGTGTGGTGTGGTGTGGTGTGGTGTGCTGTGTTACTAGTCAAATCAACCCTCCAATTAGACTACACTTGGCTAACAACAGAGCATAAAGGGTTTAGGGATCTCTGTCAGCTTAAATACAATAAAGTCGGCGTGCACTAAAATGACAACCAGGAAAATCTGTCTATCTATCTATCTATCTATCTATCTCTATTGCCAAACGCCTTAATCTCGTAAGGGGTGGCCACAAACAAATCGCCTCCATGTCCCCCTGTCCCCCGCCATTTCACTGCACTCGCCCCAGCTCAGTCACTCCTCTCTCATATACCTCTCCACTCCATCCCTCCATCTCATCCTCGGCCTAACCCTCCTATCTCCCCTCCACCTTACTCACATACACTCTCCTCGTTAGTCTCTCGCTCTCCATCCTCTCCACATTAGAGCAAAAGATAATTATTCTGAACAAAACTGCGAGAAAACCAAAAAGAAAAAAATATATAATGGAATAGAATTTTCAAGAATGCAATCGTTCTCTAATTCATGCTTTCTCTGGTAGCTAATTATATTTATTAAAACACCTGTGATTTCTTTCGGACATTTTTTTAAAGCGAGGAGTTGAGGGGAGGAAAGAGAAGAGAGGGGAGGAAAGAGAAGAGAAGGGAGGAAAGAGAAGAGAGGGGAGGAAAGTGAGGACAGGGGAAGAGAGACTGTGAAACAGATACTGAAGGTCCAAAAGAGGGAATGAGATACAGAAAAGAGGAGGGGGAGATGAGATGAAAGGAGAGGGGAAGGGTGAGCATGAGAAATGAGAGGGGAGAGAGAGGGTGAAATGTTGCAATATGACAAAGAGAAAAGGGGATCGGGTGAGGGGAGGGAAACTGGAGAGGACACAGAAGGAAAGAAGCAGCGAAGCATAAGAGGGGTGACGAATAGGAGAGGAGTTGTGGCTGGAGGGAATCTGGTAATAATGTGGATGGGAAAGGAAAGGGCATGGGTGATGGAGGGGAAAGGAGAGGTGAGAGAGACGAGAGGAAAGGAATGAGAAGGGAGAGAAGAGTGAGAGGCAAGCGGAAAGAGGGAGATGGGGAAGAGGGAAATGGACATGGGGAATGGAAAGGAGATGAGAGGATGAAATGAGAAGGGAGAGGAGAGGGGTGAGAAAATATGTAGGTCCATAGTATTGTCTTATTCTGCCATTTACAAGACGAAATAAGCGGCAAAAGGACGGAAATCTGGGCCAAGTTAAAATACAAGGACTATATATTGTACTCAACCATAATCAGCCTCCAACCATAACAGGAGAAGAATATATATGTGAAACGACCAGCAGTGATACCAAACTTTTAAAGAATTTCCTTGTCAAACACTAAAGGTAATATCCAGCCAAACCAATCTGCAAAGGACCAAACAATATATACTGTGATGTAGGCTTTCCGAAACTAAATGAAAGATAATCCAAAAAACTACTGCAAAAATTACGTTTGAAGCAATGTGGAGGGGGGCAAGAGGGAGAAGGAGGCCGAGGATGAGATGGAGGGATGGAGATGTATATGGAGTGGGGGCGAGCGGGGGGGACAGCAGTGAAACGACGAGGGACTGGGCGACATGGAGGCGATTTGTTTGTGGCCACCTCTTACGGAATTACAGCGTCTGACAATAGATAGATACTCTGATACAATTATACACGTATGGGACATAAAAGAAAGATGCAGAAAGAAGCAAATCCACATAAACAGTGATGAAAGATGCAAGAGAGGCAAAATCCACATAAACAGCGGAGAAAGATGAAGAGGCAAATCCACATAAACAAACAGTGAAGAGAGGCAGAAAGAGGCAAATCCACAAGCAAACATTGAAGAAAAAAGCAGGAGGCAAAGCCACATAAAGTGAAAAAAGAAGCACAACGAGGCAAATCCACATAAAGTGAAAAAAGATGCACAGAGAGGCAAATCCACATAAACAAACGGTGAAGGCGGATGCAGAAAGAGACAAATGCACATAAACAGTGAAGAAAGATGCAAAGAGGCAAATCCACATCAACAAACAGTGAAGAAAGATGCAGAAAAAGGCATATCAACATAAACAGTAAAGAAAGATGCAGAGGGGCAAATCCACCTACAAACAATGAAGAAATAGGCAGACAGGTAAATCCACATAAACAAAGTGAAGAATGAGGCAGAAAGAGGCAAATCCACGTAAACAAAGTGAAGAAAAGCATAGACAAACCCACATCACCATATATCGTACGACCGGCAACAGATCTGTACACACGGCAGCGCGGGGACATTTGAAACAAAAGAACGTATCGTACCGTACTCCTTTTAAAATAATGTCAACAAAACCACGCCCGATATTAACAGCAATTAATTTGCAGCTCCAATCAAAACACGTTGTATATTTATAACTTTTCAAACATGCAATACTCTATCTTACATATTATAAAGATGCCGTATTACTGATGGTTTGAGACTAAGAAATTATTCCTAGTAATTTGGCTCCTTCCTCTGCCTTCTTCCTTGCATAAACAAAACAAAAAATACTAGTTCCTTCTTCCTCTTACTTTTTTTCCTTGCATAAAAACAATGTTAGTTCCTTCTTCCTCATACTTTTTTCTTCCTTTCATAAAAAACAATGTTAGTTCCTTCTTCCTTGCATTAAAAAAAAAAAAAAACAATGCTCTCAGAATTGGCACTATATACAGATTATCAGACAACAAACCAACTTTATTGCCACATTTAACATAACACCAACACCAAAATTTGTAATATAAAATTATGGGAAAAATTACAGAATTACAAAAAAAAATAATAATAATGTGGCAAACTAAATGCAAGAAGGAAATATAAAACCCTTCTACTGTTGCAACAAACACCAGCTTCTTTTCTTTCATATTACCTGAACATACAAGGCTATATTCACAGAAGGTCTTTTCCTCTTTCTTTTTTCTTTTTTTCGCCAAAGCACACAATCATTAATGTCTCTAATCTTGCCCAAATCACTAGCCTAACCCATACTATGTAAAAAAAAAAAAAAATCTAGTCTTATCCAATACAATATTTCTGCAACACACTCAAACTCAATTTTTAGTAAAAAAAAAAAAATCGTACCTAGCCTAACCTAATTGTTAACCCTGCCTAGGTTGGTTTAGATTAACCAAAGATATTTTCTAGTCACATCTCACCTAGGAACTTCCTGTCTAATCAAAATTAAGATATCAGTGGTCTAAAATATGTTTTATTCCAATTTATTTAAAATAAGTTCTGTCTAATCAAATGCAAACCTTTCTAATTTATCCTAATCCCAACCCTAATCTATCCTATCATTAATCCCTCTTTAATCCCTATTCGCTTGTCTATAATTTTATCAATAAACCACTGACCATTAGTGACAGAGTAACTGTTTGTGGCCTATAATCTTGCCTACATAACTACATGCATAATCGCCACTATAACCTTTAAAATGAAGAAAGAAAGGCAATTTGTTTCCTATGTAGGCTAACTACTGTATACTTTTTACTTTAACTTGGCCTAAAATTGCTATCTTTCCATTTTAAATGTTGTCACTAGAATATGGTGCTAGTCAAGAAGAAGTGCTGTGGATAGATCTAGAGCTGCAACAGTATATTTTTCTGCCACTAAGTTAGTGAAAGATGAAGAGGGATAATAATTTGGGCCAAGTTAAGGTGAAAGACGTATAGTACCATAACAGCAAACGTTAAGATTATAAATTCCCTACCTTTATCTCAAAAGTTTAAGTGTAGGGACGTCGTGGTGGTTATGTGGTGTGTGTGTGTAGGTGTGTTGGGGGGGGGGCATCAAAAAGTAAACACCTGGATCAGCTGTATCATCAGGGGGCAGGTGATGTCACGTGATCACTGCTTGTGCCCCACCATAACTCTTTTCATGACTTATATCACCGTCATGTCACTTTCCATCACTTTCTCGTGTTTATCTAACTTCGTTACATGATCAGGTGTTCACAGTGATATTTACAGGTCCACATGCAGTACGTTTACAATTATTTGCACTGTTTACGAACGCTTCATTGTTGTTGACATCTCACACACGAATAAATACGCATAACACTGATGTCCTACTTTCACAGTCACCCCCACTTGGCCTTCCACCATTAACGTCACTTCTGTAACCCTCATCTCACCATTAATAGTCGATAAACCTTCTTTCAACTATAATTAATCGGTCGTCGATTAGCGCAACACAACCACAACGTAAACATAGGTAACTGATGCGTCATCCCCCCCGTCTCCCGCCATACCCCCTCTGCGGAGACCAGAAGAGCTGCCAAACGTACGATAATTACACTCGGTCGTTATTAAATGAGCTGTTACGCCTCACTTTCATATATAGTCTTCAATTTAGTTCGTTCACATTAATATGCAATATCTAACGCTAGTTTAAAAGTTGATGTATTTATATTAAAAGCTAAATGTGAATTACTGCACCGTACGATAACATTTCCCATTCCTAAAGCTTGGTGGTCTTTTCAACTCGGCAATCCAAGATGACAGGCGACATTTTTCATCATTTCGGTATTTTCCAAAAGAATTACCTAATAATTTTCTATCCCTGGGGCTTTGTACTCAGAATATGTAATTAATGAAGGGGATTATTTAAAGTGTTTCTCTCCATTTCATACCGCGTTTTAAAGTATCATTTTTGAGGTGATGGATGCAGGAAGTATAACGAAGACAGGGAAAGGAGGTCCGTATGATGATGATGATGATGATGTATTTTATCATTAACTACGGGATCAAATGTCCACTTTTATGACGACAGTTTATTGCAAATGGAAAGAATTGTGTGTGTGTGTGTGTGTGTGTGTGTAGACTGTACAGGTAGAAGACATGAAATACGTGTTTTGATAGTGTGTGTGTGTGTGTGTGTGTGTGTGTGTGTGTGTGTGTGTGTGTGTGTGTGTGTATGATCTGTAGACTGTACAGGTAGAAGACATGAAATACGTGTTTTGATAGTGTGTGTGTGTGTGTGTGTGTGTGTGTGTGTGTGTGTGTGTCGTCAGCTTTACCCTCCCGGAAGGGAGCTGAGAGCTCATATAGTCCGATCTAAGGGCAAGGCTGTGACCTTCACACACGCACACACCCGTCCCCTTGCTCAAAGGGGACAGTAACCACCCACTTCGTCAGTGAAACTTTTCACAACCCGAGCGAGGCGCGAACTCCCGTCCACCAGTTGGCAAGCGAGAACGTTACCACTGCACCAGCGAGCGGTGTGTGTGTGTGTGTGTGTGTGTGTGTGTGTGTGTGAGTGTGTGTGTGTATGTGTGTGTTGTATGTATGATCTGTAGACTGTAGAAGACATGAAATACATGTTTTGATAGTGTGTGTGTGTGTGTGTGTGTGTGTGTGTGTGTGTGTATTCTCTGTACGGTTTGTAGCCTGGTTTTCTCTCATCGCAAAATCTGTATATAACACTACCAGACTAAATTGCCAAGAATCAGGTGTTACAAACTTTCCACTGCTAAAAAGATGTTGTTTAGATTTACCTGCCTTGGGAGGACCGGGCCAAATAAGGGTCCGCCAGAGCAAATCTTGACAACTAAGGGGGCTCGAGAGCTGTTGGTTGGTGGAGTGGATTCGTCCACCTATGAAGTTGCACTAAATGTGGACACAGGCAAATAAAGCCTGTCAGAGTGGAGCAGTGTATGTTGGGGAGGGAATGGCTAACGAGGTGGAGGGTAGGTGGAGACAGTGTCGAGCAGGACTGAGGTGGGGGTGAGGGCAACGATTGCAACGGCAGTGGCAAAGGGAGAGACCCTCTTTACGAGTCTGCCCACTAAGGTGGAGCGAAGGGCGGCAGTGGAGGGAGTGTCATGCAGGAAGTGGAAGAGTGGCCAGTCTGTAGTTTCGTGACAGAGAGGGCACGGTTCAGGGGCATTCCCTGCTATTTGAGAGTAACAGGGGTAGCCAAGCCGTAGGCGGTGTAATAGTACCACTAGCGAATTAGGCATGTGAGGGGGAGAGTTGAGGGGCTAGTAGTTTGTGGCCATAGCATACCAGGTGGCAGAGCGAGAGCCCTCTGCCACCTGTGTCTCATGATCAGATTGTGTGAGCCGGAGGATGGTGCGGTCGACTCTGCATTTGAGCAGAGAAGAGCTCGTCCTGAGAGGGAAGGTGACGGTAGGGTGGTGCGTTGCAGTGCAAGCGGCGGCATCAGCGCGATAGGTACTGGTGAGGCCTATGTGGCTGGGCAGTCAGTGCAGGTGGATTTCCCATCCACTCTAAGGAATGGAGTTAGCGACTGCTAGTACAGAGGTCAGCAGATCCAGATTGTCAGTGAAATGTCGTGAACAGAGACCATGTGGAGACGAGAGCAAGTCAGTGTGGATGACCACACGTTGGTGGCGGTGGGAGCGGGCGTGTCTGAGAGCACCTAAAATTGCAACAAGCTCTGTCTCGTACATGGCGGCTGCAGAAGGGAGCCACCAGGTCTCGACATGACCATCACCGATATATGCGGCACTTGCAAATCCCCATCGGTGAAATACTCGACTGTTCCCTGGGTCCAGAAAGATGCCATCCTCCATAGGCCATCCTGGCATAGGAGGACAGGCAGAGATGCTCTAGGGCAGGCATCAGAGAAGGCAACACTCTGGATCACAGGAGGCAGCCATGGAGGGGGCGGGCATGTAGGCAGGGTCGGGGAGGTCAGGGCCCCCTAGGAAGGCATCAGTTACTCCCAGGTCATGTATTATGTTGGCAGTGATGTGTGCCCAGTCTTTAATCAGGTGTGGGTCAGGGGGCCTCTCAAGGGTGCGCTGGAGAAGCACGGAAACCGGCAGGTGTGGCCTGAATCAGCAGAGCTGAACAGAAACTGCTGTTGATCGACTCCAGATTCTGTGCTGGAGAGATGGGAAGCCAGTCTCAGCCCTGAAGTTCTCAATTCGCGTCCAAGGAGGAGCTCCCAGCATCACACGCAGTACCGAGTTTTACGGGACTTCTAGGGAGCGAGATTGCACCCCAGAGATCCCTACAAGACAAATTGCATTGTAGTCAACCAGGGAACGTATGGAGTTTGTGTAGAAGGTCCTGAGAATGCTATATGAGGCACCTAGATTCTGACGTGAGAGGGCTTTGAGCACTATGATTCTTGGGGTGGCCTGCTCCCGTAGGTACCATACCTGAATGGAAAAGGACAGGCAACTGTCAAACCACACTCCCAAGTACTGATGACTACGAACAAGATCAAGTTGGTGCCCCCCGAGGAAGAAAGGATGCTCAGGGGGTCATAGACCGAAGGGCATGCACTTGGTCTTCCTAAGATTAATCTGTCATGGAAGTGGGTTAGAGTAGTTGAGGCACTATCATAGCAGTCCCTGTGGGAGAAGACAAGCGCCAGGTACTGGGAGTAACAGAGCAGAGTGATGACCCTGCCGAAGTCGATCACCAGCAGGCTCTCAACAAGGACATTAAACAAGAGAGGACTGAGCACACTGCCTTGAGGTGTTTTGTTCACATGTGGGTAGGAAAGGGAGAGCTGCCCCTGAAAACGGACACTGGCAGCACGTCTGACGAAGAAATCGTGGATCCAGGAGAGGAGTCTACCACAGACGCCTTTTTCTACGAGTGCTGCAAGTACTGTCAAGATCAGCTAGCTCAAAGGCCTTCTCTAGATTAGTGAAGACGGCCATACCTCGACCATTTCTCAGCTCGCCCAGAAAAGAGGCAAGGCACTGCTGGGCCCTCCTGCCAGGGAGGTAGGCGAGGAGCCGCAGGTGTAACGGGCCCAATTTCCAGGCAAGGCGAGAAAGGACGAGGCATTCAGCCGTCTTTGCGATACAGCTGAGTAGCGAGATGGGTCACATTGCAGCTGGATTGCGTGGCTTGGGGATGGGATGAATAATGGAGGTCTTCCATGATCCAGGGAGGCGTCCTTCCACTCGTGAGTAATTGACGAGATTGAAGATGTGAGCTCTCCCTCTCTGTCCTGATCGTGCAAGGAGGGAGTACGTTAGGCCATCAGAGCCTGGGGCCGTCTCTCCTGCCGTGGAGGGTCTGGTCCAGTTCCCATCAGTGTCATCGGGGCGCGAGCAGGCAGCGTCCACAGAGGCCCTTCTCAGGCCCCTGAGACGTGTCTGCACGTCCCTGACTGATTGGGGATGGTTAGCAGGTGAGGTCCTCTCGGCAAAGTGAGAGGCAAGACTATTGGCGTCTCTTGCAGGATCGGGATGAGGGGGATTTGGGGGACTGGTTGTCAGAAATGCATTTGATCCTCGTCCAAATCGAGAGACCTACACCATCGTATCCCAGCCTCATCCTTTAGACACTGTTTTTCGTGCGAGGTGTGGTGCGCTACTGCAGCCAGGTATTTCCTGGTGGTGGAGAAAGGCCGCCTTCAATGAGCCTTGCGAGCTGCATTCAGCTGGTGGTGCAGCTTGCACACTCTCATCATAGAACCAATGGTCTTTGATGAGAGACGTGGGGGGTCTGGAGAGGGAAATGCTGTCTACAGCAGCACGTTGGAGAATAAGGGCAACATGCTTATCGTGATCCTCGAGGGAGGGCAGGGGGATGGCATTTCTTAGTAGGACCTCTGCAGTCCATTCGTACTCTCTCCAGGGAGCTCTGCGCAGGTCCCAGCGGGAGGGGGCGCAGTGGTGGGGGAGGTGGTATGATTGCCGCCTGCAGTTCCGTCACCGTAGCAAAGTTATCACTAGTGAGGAACGGACGCAAGGACCACGTCGACAACCTGGCGAGAGACGAGGAAACAAGGGAAAGGTCCAACCTACCACCTCTGACGTGGGTGGGTTCAGAGAGGTCATTCAGCTAGGTAACACCCACAATTTCCTCGAGGGTCACGGCGAGGTGCCGCCCTGCCTCATTGGTAGGGAGGGGAGAGGAGAGACAGGGTGGTGGGCATTTAGGTCCCCACCGATGTAGGTAGATTCTGCCACGGCAAGGGTCAGGATATTACCCAGATCGAGTGTGCTGTCTTGGCTCCTGTATACATTAAAGATGTTACATGAGGTGGTGGTGAGCTGCAGGACGATGTCCTGTACCTCTATGCCCTCTCCACAGTACACATGAGGGTTGTATTCAGAGCAGGGGATGTGATCCTTAACAAGGATGGCTCATCCCCACATACCACCCTGGATCTGGGGGAGAAAATGACCCTTGAAGCCACTGAGTCTGAAAGTGGAGTGCCATGGAAGGAGCATCTCCTGCAGGAGGATGACATGCACATCTTCCCTGGCAACCACCTCTTGGAGGTGGGCAAGCTTGCTCCAAGCCCCTACACAGTTCCACTGCAAGACTCAGAGGGGGACAGTTGGGAGTGCAGCTGGGGAGAGGGAGGAGGGGCAGCCTTTGGGGGTAGGCAGAGGGTGGGCCACTCTGCCTCTATCTCAGCCGAGGCGGGGGTTAGCCCTGGCCTGGCGAAGAACTGGACAGGAGGTTGAGGCAGAGTGGGAGGTGTGGGTGGCAGGGAGGTGGAGGCGGCTGGCACTGGAGGTTGGGCTGAGGGAGTTGGTTGGACGGCTGGGGGGGGGTGTATCGCCTTCACTGTGTTTTGGACAATGATGTCCACCACCTGCACCATGTCAGATTTGTGGCCCAGGGCATTCCATGAGAAATGAGTGACACTCATTGCAATTTCCCTGCTGATGAGCCTCAGGTCCTTCATGGTGAAGGACTTTTGGGTTGTTCATGTTGGGTGTGAAGAGGCGGGTGGCAGAGGATGTGTAGGTGTGGGGGCTGGAGTTGGCGGGGGGCGTGGGGTGGTGGCTGCGGCAGAGACTGGAGTCTGTGGAGTGGGAAGAGGTGGGAAGGCCTCCAGTGCAAGTGGTGAGGGGGGGAGGTGGAGCCTTGGTCTTTTTCTGTGCACCCCAGATGAAGGTGCCAGGGGTGGCACGGGGGTGGAGCTTAGACTCTGCTGTCTCTGGACCCAGGTGACCTGGTGGGGGTGGCTCTGATCCACCAGGGCCGTCCTCGAAGGGCACTTTGGGTGCCACGCATGATGTCTGCCTGAGCAGCGGGCAGCAGGCCATGACTGCCTCTACCGCCTTGAACTTGGCGAGGCAGACGTCCGTGTCGTGAGGCCCGCTGCACAAACCGCACATGACTGGCCTGTGGCATGTGGCCCTGTGGTGGCCGAAGCGGTGGCACCAGTAGCACCGCAGAGGTTCTGGTGTGACGGGGCGAAGATGGTGAAAGCCCCAATAGGTCCAGCTCTGATATCAGGGGGCCACGGAGGGTCACAACCACCTGTCGAGTCTCCTCCCAGTTCCTGGCCACCCGGCTGCGGATGGCAGACACCACCTGTGGATGGTTCAGGAGGAGAGCTGGAGGGCAGCTGCCAGGGTAGCCCATCATGACTGCCTTGGTGGTTTGCAGTCCCAGGGTGAGCTGGGTAATTTTTATGGGGGAGGACTCGTCCTGAGCATAGGTGTGGAGGAGGTTGTAAGAGGTCTCCTGTGGCACAATGATGGAGCTCCGTCCTTCGCAATCCAGTTGGAACACTGGAGGCCGGGCAGTGCAGCTTCAAGGGCGGCAACCGCCTCGTAAATGGTGTCGTATCCCTGCTGGACAGGGACTCAAAAGGCTGGGTGGGGTGAGGGAAGTGGGGGGGCACTGCCACTGTGATGAACAGTCGAGGTGCAGGAGGAGATCGGCGGGTGGCCTTGTTGCTTGGTACTGGGGTGGGAGTTCCCTGCATGGGGTGCCTGGCTTTCCTGCCAACGAGAGTGAAGCCCTCATCGTCAGTTGGAGAAGTGGGGACGGGGTCAGGGGCAGAGGAGGTGCTGGGGATAGGTTCCTGGGCAGTGTCAGGCGCAATCTCCATCCACTCGTGAACGCGAGCAGACTTCGATGGGTGGGAGGCAGGGAAGGTGGAGAAGGAGGTGGCAGGAGGCAGGGTGGTGGGGGGGTCAAAGTCATCGCAGGATGCGGGGATAGGAGATTCCCCAGTAGTGGAGTCAGTGCTGGAGGCTGAGGGGCGTCTCTCCCGTTTGACGCCCGAGGGGCGAATGGCAGTGGGGGAGGGGTGCACGGGGCCGGGAGGTGGTGCAGCCGCTGAGGCGGTAGTACGGTGCTTGGGCTTGGTGGAGGGGCCACGATGCTTGGTGGAGGTGGTGGAGGCGGTGAGGTGGGGCTTGGATGCCTTAAGGCGAGGGTTGGGCATCGGCCCAGGGGGCCGAGAGGGGTGAGACGTCTGCATGGCCTAGAACCACACACACAAAAAAAAAGCTTTCCTGCGGCTCCCTACAGTGACGGGGGGAGGGGGACTCCCCATCCTCTAAAGGGCGTGGCAGGAGAACCCCGTCACTGCCCCGTGAGGGACTTTCCTAACCTAACCCTAACAGCGCCTACCCTTGCCGCCTCCTTTAATCATACCTCTAAGGCCCCCCTTCATGGAAGTACCCTAAACGGTACCCCTTCAGGGTTCGGCTTCGTACCACGGCAGGGACTCTAAGTGACAGCCGGAAAGCAAGCTGAAAAGAAAGAAAAACAACAGAAACTTTGGTGAGGCACAAAAGGTGGAGAGTGGGGCGTGTGGCAAGTGGAGAGAGAGCACAAAGCCAGAAAGTTTACGGAGAGGGCACCAAGGGGCGATGTTGCCTTTGCAGTTGCTGAGTGTGAAGCGTGAGAGAGG
>NC_136995.1:20178927-20193927 GCF_032717465.1 Coenobita brevimanus | reverse complement strand
AAGTAGGTGAGAAGAAGGAAGGAGACAAGAAGAGGAAGGAGGCGAGAAGAAGGAAGGAGAGAAGATGAGGAAGGATGGGAGAAGAGGGAAGAAGGGGAGAAGAAAAGAGGGAAGAAACAGGAAGAAAGAGGGAAGCAGAAGAAGGAAGAAAGGGGGTAGGAGGAGAAGAGGGAAGAAAGGAGGGAGGAATGAAGGTAAGGAGAGGAGAGGAGTGAAGAGAGAGGGGAGGAAAGGAAGGAAGAGGGGGTGAAAGGAAGAGGGAAAAAGAAGAGAAATAAAACGTCTAAGAATAAGGACTAAAGAGGGGGGAAGGGAAGAGGGAAGAAGGGGGGAGGAGAGGGAAGTAGGGGGAAAGGGAGGGAGAAAATAAAGACGAATAAAGGAACTAAGAATAAGGGATAAAAAGGGGAAGAAAAGGAATCAAACAAGCAAGCACTGAGTAGTAAGGATTGGCCTGTTAGCAGAGTAATAAGCCTTATCTATGAAGTAAGAATGAGTCTCCTTGGTTACTAGTTAAAATCAGCCCTCCGATCTTACTACACCTGACTATCAACTGAGCTGGGAGGAGTTTTGGAGCTTGTCAGGTTGGAGTAAAAGCAGAATAGATGAGAGACTAACCAAATTAACTCTTTCACACCGACGACACTCTCTCTCTCTCTCTCTCTCTCTCTCTCTCTCTCTCTCTCTCTCTCTCTCAGTGTGGATGGGTCAAGAGGGTTAACATTGACATAAACACCACCCGGGGGTAGTGTTCCTGCCAAGGTCCAAGGAGACCTTGGTTCCTGCCAGGGCCACTTTAGGTAGACACGAGGCCTTGACACACACACACACACACACACACACATTTATTTTTACAAGCCTATATTCATGTGCCTACATATTCACGTCACTCCAATACACACACACACACACACACACACACACACACACACACACATTTGTTTTTACGAGCCTATATTCATGTGCCTACAAATTCACGTCACTCCAACACACACACACACACACACACACACACACACACACACACACACACACACACACATAGCAGTATGAAAGTGCAGTTGAAAGATACGGCCCACAGAGCTGCACCATCTTACTGATTAGTCATTACTCTCTCTCTCTCTCTCTCTCTCTCTCTCTAAGGTAATTGCTACTGAGAGAGAGAAAGAGAGGGGAGGGGGTAAGCCACTTGATCAATGCAAAGAGGGTGAGCTGGCGGGAGGGTAATGTGTAATAGCCATTAGCTGGAGTGGAGGAGGAGGAGGAGGAGGAAGAGGAAGAAGAAGAGGAGGAGGAAGTGGAAGAGGAGGAGGAGGAGGAGAACATGAGGAGGAGAAGTGGAAGAGGGGGAGGAGGAGGAGGAGGAGGAGGAGGAGAAAGAGAATGAAGAAAAAGAGGAAGAGGAAGATGAAGAGGAGGAGGAGGAAGAGGTCTGAGAGCTGGAGGAGGGAAAGAAGGAAGAGGAAATAATGACGAGGACCTACGAGGAGGAAAAGGAACAAGGGAAAATGAAAAGGGAGATTGATTTATTTTGGAAGGATGCTGGGATGTTGAAAAATGCGTCTCCTTGGTTACTAATCAAATTGAGCCTCCACTCTGACTACACCTGGCCATCTACAGACCTGGCTGGGGTTAAGGTGTTTGCCAGGCTACTGTAAACAGACTATACAGTAGTTAACTTGTACATATAAACTTTAGGACAGCGGCATCGTAGTGAAGGGGTGAGCCATATATCAACCCCCCCCCAGTTCAAAAAACGTCTAAATTAACTAAAACTGTCTTGAAAGTGTTATCGTACTGAAGAGGTTAAGAAAAGTGTTTGTTTGTGAGTGGTACGTGTTATGCAGACAGTACAGTGGTAGTGGTAGTAGTAATAGTAGTAGAAGAAGAAGAAAACGAGAAGAGAAGAAGCAGTAGTAGTAGTAGGATAGCAGTAGTAGTAGTTATAATTACAGAATTGTAGTAGTAGTAGTAGTAGTAAGAATAATAACAGAATTGTAGTAGTAGTAGTAGTACTAGTAGTAGTAGGAGGAGGAGGAGAAGAAAAACAGAAGAGAAGAAGCAGTAGTAGTAGGATAGCAGCAGTAGTAGTTATAATTACAAAATTGTAGTAATAGTAGTTGTAACAATAATAACAATTTTAGTAGTGGTAGTAGTAGTAGTAGTTGTAACAATAATAACAGAATTGTAGTAGTAGTAGTAGTAGTAGTAGTAGTAGAAAAAGAAAAGAAGCAGTAATAGTAGGATTGTAGTAGTAGTAGCAGCAATAGTAACAGAATTGTAGTAGTAGTAGTAGCAGTAGTAGTAGTCGTAGCAGCAGTAATAGAATTGTAGTAGTAGTAGTAGTAGTAGTAGTAGTAGTAGTAGTAGTGGCAGTGAGGGTTAATTAAAATAGAATTAATCCCGTCATTATGGCGCCGCTGTAAACATTTAGGGGCGCATTTTTAACCCTTTCTATCCCGTGACGTATTTCCTTATTTGACTCATTCTGTCTGCTAAGTGTGATAAACGTAAGGGAATCTGTAGGTGAAGGTGTTAAGTGGGGCTTCAGGGATTTCTAAACTAATTTACCAGAGAAACGTGTCCTAATTAAAGATATGATAATTATCTCTTAAAATTCCTCTGCTTCGGACACATTGATTTATGGTAACACCAAACGATTTTATTCATACACGAGAGAGAGAGAGAGGAAAATCAGTTCCACGGTTGGATGTATGTTTGAAAATCCCCATCTCTACAGTAAATCTCCTTCCTAGTCTATATGCCTTTTCCAGTCTCTCTCTCTCTCTCTCTCTCTCTCTTCCATCACTTCATTTCTCTTCATTTGCGTTCGTCCGCTAAACCCCACTCGTTAAGCAAATCGAATTAACCGTCTATAAAAACCTTGAATGAAGTGACTCGTGATTTTTGTTTCCCGGTTATTGCGTTCCGGCTATATTAAATTGAAGCCTCACTAGACATTATTACCCTTGAAATCATTGCATTTTTTTTTTTTTACGTCTGGCACGGTTGTAGTGGGCGAATTCTTGCGATGCATCATTTCAAATATCATAACGGTTGTTTTGATTCAGCAGCCGTATCTACAAGCCCAACTTATATTGAAAACTATTGTATTATTGGAAATACAACCTCTAAATATTACATTAATACTGCTATGTTTATTTTTGCTCACATTGTCTTGTTTGTCGAATGCTCTGACGAACAGTAAAAACAGACGAATATCGAGATTGGCAATGCTCACGGAAAATTATTCGTGCACTTCCTACGCAACGTATAAACATTTCATTAATATAATTCATAATGTTTTCAAGTAGTAATAACTTAATACTCGCCTTTAGCTATTTTGTTTACATAATTTCACTCTTAAACACCTGTACATCAACGTTGCCGCTATCTATACATAATTCTAGAGTGTACGTATCAACAGAGTGTCCTACGAGGCTAAGGGGGAAGGAAGGTTGCCGCTCGAGTGTTAATTATCCCCGAGTGCGCGAGTGTTATCGACTTAATATGAATAATATTTCCGCCATCAGAGATCCGAACGTTACTTAGACGTTAACCGAGGACGC
This sequence comes from Coenobita brevimanus, assembly GCF_032717465.1. Taxonomy (NCBI): domain Eukaryota; kingdom Metazoa; phylum Arthropoda; class Malacostraca; order Decapoda; family Coenobitidae; genus Coenobita; species Coenobita brevimanus. The sequence goes on along the minus strand of NC_136995.1, from coordinate 20,190,358 downwards.
ACAAAGCCCCCGTGGACGTGGAGTGGTCGTGATATGTGGTAAAGTGAAAAATGGTGACGTTTAATTGACATGCTCTGCGCCACTCGCCTCCCTCTTCCCTTCCCCCTAGCCAGCCATCAATCCCCACTACCCTCGTCGACATTGTGGTTATTTCCGCCTATCATCGAAAAAGGTAAGTTCATTTAAATCTTGTAGTGATGATTTTGATTAGATTGTGTTATTAAATGAACAGATTATTAATAAGCGAGTGAAATGGAGTCTGCGTGTGATGCTCACTAATGTGGAAATTTTAATCACACGGAACGAGTTAGTTTGAAAGTATGACGAAAAGAATTACAGCTAATAATGTTGATATGGTTACAAGGAAGAGCAAACATGGAGATGTAATCCTCGAATTATGGCTCTATAATCTACACGCGCCAATATATTGTCTAAAAGTAACCCCAAAATTATCATTTTATTGCAAATGGAAATATGAAGAAAACTGAAATGTAAAGAACTGCATTTAAGTACATGGCCAGTACTTCACTTGCTCTCTTATTTTTCCTGTCGTGTTGGTAGGATAATTTAATCTCAATTTTTATCTACTTTCGGACTTATATGTATGGCCATTTGTCTTTGAGTTGTTTTGCGGTGAGGCACTAACCCTTCGCCAACCCACTTTTTGACATAGGGAACACTTGTGAGTTCGTCATATGATTACCACCCAGCGTTGTAAATGGTTTGCTAGCTTACCGGAAACCATTAGGCTTGTCACTCAATGTAATGCCACCTGACGAGGAAATAAGAGTAATAATTAAAGGTGACAGGAAAGATGGGAGAAACAGGAAGAAAGGAGGGCAGACAGAAAAAGAATGATAAAGGTGAAGGAAGAAGCAGTCAGCACTGCATCAAATGAGTGGATGATGGTCGCCACCACCTCCTTCCAGAATTGATTGTAGCATATACAAGTCTTTCTTCTGCTTGTTTGTTGGGATCTGTATCACGGGCGATAATGGTCCTTAATTACAAGCATAATGAGGGCGATTTATGTGGCTGTAAATGCTGCTTGATCTGCCCTTATGACCGAGTTTTAGTAGACTGGCCGCTACAAGCTTTGATAATTTGAAATGTTTAAGTACGTTACCTGTTCTTTTATGGGAATTATTCTGCTTATTACACATAATTATCCTCTTCCTTGTTATTTATGTTACCTTGAGATATTCCTGTAAGCGAATCATTTTGCCTGTGGCGTCATGCTTATTTACGTTACCTTGAGATGTTTCTGTAAGCGAATTATTTTGCTTATTTCGCCTGATTATCCTCTTGATATTTACGTTACCTTGAGATGTTTCTGTAAGCGATTTATTTTGTTTATTGTGGCGTATTATTCCTCTTGCTAGTTGTTTATCATTTTATGCTACCTTGAGGTGTTCCTTAAAGCGAATTATTTTGCTTATTGTGTCGTATTATCCCACTTGCTTGTTATTTATGTTACTTTGAGATGTTCCTGTGAGCGAACTGTTTTGCTTATTTTGCCTGATTATCCTTTTGTTATTTTTACCAAGAGATATTCCTCGAAGCGAATTATTTTGCTTATTGTGCCGTATTATCATCTTGCTTGGTAGTTAGGCAGCCTGTGTGGATATTAAAGATAAAAATAATAGGCAAGATAAAATTAGTGCGTATATAAAACCTTGTGAATATTAAGAGAAGAGAATTTTAATGTTTATACCAAAGTAAATCGCAAAGGAAGAGGTGCTAACGTCCTCTAAGTCAGCCAGAACGCCCCAGTGATATTTTTTTTAGGTTTAAAGCGTTGAAATAGTGTTCAGTTTTATCTTTGCGTTGAAATAGGTAATGTTCAGCTTATCTTCGCGTTGAAGTAGTGTTCAGTTGTATCTGCGTTGAAAGTGTTCAGTTTTATTTGCCTAGAAATAGTGTTCAGTTTTATCTGCGTTGAAATAGTGATCAGTTTTATCTGCTTTGGAATAGTGTTTAGTTTTATCTTTGGATTGAAAGAGATAGTGTTCACTTTTACCTTTGTGTTGAAATGGGTTGTGTTCAGTTGTATCATTTCCTGCACACAGATGGTTACCATTTTGAATATTGTCATTCAATGGGTTTTTCACTAATTGGACGCTGTGTTAAGTGCTGAGTGCTGTGTTGAGTGCTGAGTGCTGTTGAGTGCTGTGTTTAGTAAATTAGTACTAAGTGTTAAGTGCTGTGTTGAGTGAAGTGTTGAATTGTGTGTTACGTGCTGAGTGCTGTTTTGAATGCTATTAAATGCTGTGTTGAGTGTTACCGCAGTGCTGTTAAGTGCTGATTGCTGTTAAGTGTGAGTGCTGTGTTTAGCACTAAGTGTTAAGTGCTGTGTTGAGTGCTGTGTTAAGTGCTGAGTTCTGTGTTAAGTGCTGAGTGCTCTGTTGAGTGTTTAGTGCTATTCATCGTTACAAAATTAAGGCTCGTTTTTTCCCTTATATAATTCCATCCAAACAAACCCATGGGCATTTTATTTCATTTGATACCTGCATAATAAACTAGCGCACAAACAGCCTAATGGATGGTGTTGAGAGTAGCCTACCTTGTTTTCTGTTTAATTTTGAGAACAAACATTCGACGAGATAATGCCTTGTTTTGTTTTTAGTTTTGCCAGCTAACAAATATTCAGCCAACAAGCATACTTCAGTGGAAAGGTTCTGTTATTCTGACTAACCTGTACCTGTATAGTCATTGTTGCTAACTAGTTAAGCAATGTGTCATTGTGTGTATGTGTGTAAAAAAAGGTTGCGTGTGTGTGTGTGTGTGTGTGTGTGTGTGTGTGTGTGTGTGTGTGTGTTTCGATATTTCGCTTTGTGTATTATTAGAAATGTTGGTGAAGATGTAGGACAGCTATGGGCAATATTCTCAGGATTGTGTGATTTGCTCGAATATTACTAATCACAAAGTCTTTTTATACTCAAATATCCACAGGTGTTATACCGTATATTTTACCACATAACCTACTGAGCAACATATTTTTTTATTTAACAGACTCGGTTTGTGGTGATGTGACTAGATTTGGGGCATCATATAATATTCAAACGATATATTGTGTTCCATTTCTCATACACAAAATTGCTGTTCTTCGCAATTTTTGTTTAGTGTTCCACATTATTTCGTTATTCCCTAAATTTTAAGGCCCTCAAAATATCAATATTTCTTTCGGGAGATGTGTTAATTTTTTCCCCAGGCTTACATGCGGTTTGCAAACATCACACAGCTCACAATGCTTGGTAAATTTGTTGGTAAATTTGTCTCTTCTATTACGCACAATATCGTCCATTTCTCCATCATAACTGCCTCGGCCCTAATTAACAAACCGGGAATTGCGCACGTAAATTGCCCTTAATGGCTTCCGTGATGTAATTATGGCGACTGGGAAACAATAGAGATGGTTAATGACATTCTTCTAATTAGTCTGCATTGAGGTAGACCGTGGATGGCCAGCGTGGATTGTGCAGGCTTGATTTTTGTATTGGTTTTCTTATTTTTATATACATAATTAATTGCCTACCTTGATTATGCTAGTTTTCTTTATTTAGTGTTTTGCTTTGTTTTGCAGTTACATAATGCCACACCCCTTCACTACGAGGTATTTGTATTTATTTTTGTAACTCAAGATTTTATTTAGCTTAGAAGAGATGTTTCTGATTTGAGGAGTTAAAGCCTTCATTAACTTGTTCACAACTTTAGCGCTTCATCTTTTTCGTGATTTCGTAGCCTACTTCCCATAGCTTAGTGACAGCATAAGAAATACTGTCATATCTTTTAGGAATTAAGAAGTAATTTTAAACAGAGAAATGAGGGAGACAGAAGAGAGGGAGGAGGAAAATGTGTAGGATTTTTAAAGGATTGAATGTAGGCAAGACACAGAAGCAGAGAGATGGAAGAAGAGTTAGCTATAAAAAACAAGGAGGAACAAAAGAAACTGGTGCAGAGAGAGAGAGAGAGAGAGAGAGAGAGAGAGAGAGAGAGAGAGAGAGAGAGAGAGAGAGGTGGGGGAAACTATATGCAAACTGCAGTTTCGCTTCGTTTCGTTTCGTTTGTAGAGGCTCCAACATGCTTGCATGCGTCGACCGTGGTTACCTAATGGCGGCTTTCCATGTTGCTCGATCTCTGGCAGCCTCCCTATACAGTCCCTTATCCCTGAGGTCTACTCCATGACCTCGTCCCACGTCATCTTCCGTTTGCCTCTCGCAGCTCAACCGCCGACGTTGACACATCTTACTTTCTGCATCCAGTTGTCATCCCCCATCCTCTCCGCATGCCCAGACCATCTCAATCTACCTTTCCACGTCACAACATGAATACACTCCAGTCCCATCCATCCTCTCCACTCTTCCATTGTAAACCTAGCCCCCCCCCCCCCAACACCCCAGGGCTCGCATTCAAGGCCGCACTGCAGTATGGAGAAGAAATGAGAGCAGAAAAAATGAATAACTGGTATCATTTTTCTTGGTTATAAGTCTCTCTCTCTCTCTCTCTCTCTCTCTCTCTGGTAATAAAAACGTTGACGCATGCGTAAGGACTTCGGTTTACCCTCCATCCAGCCAGCAACCAGCGTGATATTTACTACCGCAATCTGTTTCCCGATAATCTGTTCAGGGAGGAGGGGTGGGGGGGCTGCGTTGGTGGGGAAATATGCGTGAGGGGGGGGGGCAAAGCTGAGTAAGTTACAGGGTTAATATACGCGAAGAGATTGTGGGGGATTTATTGTAGTCACCCGTCTTCATTCTCGCCATCCTCCGTTTTCTCTCAAGCCCGAGGACACTGGTTTATTAAAATTAGCCACGATTTTGAAAAATGAGGATATATTGCCAACCCCTTCAGTACGGAAAGTCCTTAATCTTAACCTCTTCTGTCCGAGAATGTGTTTACTTCATTTATGCCATCTCCAGATGGTTTTATCTGCTTAGGAGACAGAGAAAAAAGTTGAAGGTTAAATCTCTTCTACAAGTCTCCCCAGTGCTGAATAAAATCGAGTGGAGAGAGAAGGAATAAGACAAAAATGTTATGTGATTTAAAGGATAAAGAGAATGGTGTCAAGTATAAATAGAAATGGCGTCCTCGTACTGAAGAGGGTGTTAGCAAAACTTGGGCTGTAATGCTGAAGAAACATGCGAGGGGGGAGAGAGAAGGCTGACCAAGTTATAAGGTTGATATACGCTAGAAGGTTTGGGGAGAATTTATTGCAGTCACCCGTCTTCATTCCTGTCACTCTTCGTTTTCTGTAAGGAATTGGACAGGTTGCCTAAGATTGAGAGTTTAAGATGAGACCTTGTTAATCTCTTCAGGTGAGATTAAACATCTTAATCCCTTGTATCTTGTGACGTATTATTACACTGAAAGAAATCGTTTGATGTTAGGAATAAAACAGAGAGAGAGAGAGAGAGAGAGAGAGAGAGAGAGAGAGAGAGAGAGAGAGAGAGAGCTCCCTTCGCGACCTCATCTCCCATGCAGACATCCCCTCCCTGCCTTCAGGCCTCCCTGTTTGCATGTCAGTCTTCTGCCAGTCTGTCTGCCTGCCTGTCTCTCTTCCTGTCTGCCTACTTGTCTGTTTTCCTACCTACCTACCTACCTTACCTACCTTGCTACCTACCTACCTGTCTATCTTTCTTTTTCTTTCTCTCTTTTTACCTACCTACCTACCTACTTACATATTAAGCTGTATTCTTTCTTTCCTTTTTGCTTGCCTGTCATCTTTCTTCTCTTACTCCCTGCCTGCCTACCTTCCTGCTTATCTTCCTGCCTACCTCCAATCCTGCCTGCCTATCCTCCTTGACTTTCCCCTCCGTCCTTGTCTTCCTGCCTACCTTTTCATCTTCTTGTTCATCATCCTTCTCTTCTTATTCCCTGTCTATCTGCCTTCCTGCCTGTCTTCCTGCTTACCTCCTCGGCTGTCTCCTCACTTCTTCCGCCCTGCCTTCCTGCCTATATTGCTTACCCACTTTGCATTTCATTTGTTTCTTTTTGTTAGCCATCTCACTCACTGTCTATGCGTGGCTTCTGTGTGTGTGTGTGTGTGTGTGTGTTTGATATTGTTTGCCCATCTGTTTTGTCACTTCTCTTCCCCCCCTCCTCCTCCTCCTCCTCCTCCTGCCTGTCTGCTTTGTCTTCTAAGCCCTTAAGCCGGTATCTAAGACTGTTTGTCACGCATTGGCTTCTGTGTGTGTGTGTGTGTGTGTGTGTGTGTGTGTGTGTGTGTGTTTGTTTGTCGTGCTTGATTTTCTGTTTAACAAGTGTGTATGTGTGTGTGTGTGTGTGTGTGTGTGTGTGTGTGTGTGTGTGTGTGTGTGTTTTATCTGTTTTGTGTTTGTTTCTCTGTTTAGCAGATGTGTGTGTGTGTGTGTGTGTGTGTGTGTGTGTGTGTGTGTGTGTGTGTGTGTGTGTGTGTGTGTGTGTGTGTGCTCCGCTTCCTGTGAGCCCCAGTTTTTGAGCCATACTGTATTCAACCAGCTAGAAAGGATTGGATGTTGATTTTTTTTTTATTGATTTTTTTTCCTGGTCTCTCATTGGAAAGGATATAATTATACAACTTTTGGCGACTTTCTGTCTGAGAGTTTCTTCTGTCTACGAAAATGTCTATCTATGTATGTGTCTGTCTTCATCTATCTGTGTATATCTGTCTGTATACAGTATCTGTGTATCTATCTGTCCGTGTTTATCTGTCTCTAGGTCTGTATATCTGTCTGTGTATCTCTCTGTGTGTATTTGTATGTACGTCGATATATCTCTTTCTTTCTGTTTATCTGTCTGTCTATATATCGATATCTATCTGTCTGTCTGTGTTTTTCTGTATGTATATCTATCTATCTATATATCTGTTTGTCTGTTTATCTATCTATCTGTTTATCTGTCACTATATATCTCTGTCTATCTGTATCTTCATCTGTCTGTGTTTATTTGTCTGTCTGTGTATATACCTGTCTATCTGTCTGCCTCTTCATCTGTCTGTGTATATCTTTCTGTCTCAATAGTCTGCGGACTATCTTTGTCAGTGTCTTTTTCTCCATCTATCTGTGTATAGGCTATCTGTCTGTCTGTCTATATATCCATCTTCTGTCCGTCTGTTTATCTGTCTTATCTGCCTGTCAGTCTATCAGTTAATCAAACAGTCTCTGGCTCTGTCTGTCTGTGCCTCAGCCTGTGTATCTATCTATCTGTCTATTTAACTATCTATATATCTGGTTATCTATCATCTCAAGCTATTCCTCTCTCTTACACAATTATTACTCTTCAATTAAATTTTATATTTACATTTTGTGACTTAAGACAGACATTTGTAACTAGAAGGAATAAGTACATCTTTTTCGTAGCACTTCTTCGTGATCAGCATAATATTTTAATGTTAATCTGTCCTTTCACCTCAGCATTCAAGATGGAAGGATTAAAATTATGGGCCAGGTTGAGGGGAAAAGAGTATAGCATTAATCGCCATCCTTCCTCCCCTCCTACAGTGCAAGTATCGTTTCCTAGCACTTCTTCGTGACTAGCATAGTATTTCCCCCTGCTACACCATGTACTTAAAGCTTGTTTGTGTAAAGGAATAAGGAGGAAAGTTGAGCCGGGATTAGTGTCGCCTTGATCCGGGTTGCGTTATGGATGGCTTCACGTATCTTATTGCTTCGGGGTGTGGTAGTGTGGGGGTGTGGTGAATGGTGGTGTGGTAGTGTGGCGGTGTGGTGAATGGTGGTGTAGTAGGGGGTGGTGTGGTAATGTGGTGTGGCAGTGATGATGGTGGTGGAGGTGGTGGTGGTGTGGTAGCAAGTGTGAAAGATTAAGACTGTCTGTGGGTGAGATTGTGGTAGGTCGTGTGGTAGTAGATAGTATGATTGATAATGGGCGTGTTTAGAAGTAGTGGTAGAAATAGTTGTAGTGGTAGTGATGCGGTAGTAGTAGTAGCAGTAGTGGTGGTGGTGGTGGTGGTGTTACTCTGCACACTTCTCATTTCCACGTCTTTGCTACTTAGTCTTCTTCATTCCTTCTCCTCCCTCTTTCTCCTCCTTCCTCTTCTTCTTCCTCCTCCTCCTCTTCCTCTTCATCCTCCTCCTCCTCCTCTTCCTCTTCCTCTTCATCCTCCTCCTCCTCCGCTCATATTCTCTCTTAACTTTTCCTTCTTCCTCCACAACTCATCCCTTTTTCATGTCTTCTCTCCTCCATCTCCCTTACCTCCTCCTCCTCCTCTCTCTCTCTCTCTCTCTCTCTCTCAAGCTCTTCATCCCCCATCTTTCCTCTTTTCCTCCCCTCTTTTCTCACCATCCCCCTTCCTCTGCTTCATCCTTCCCTGTCTCCTTCTTTCTCCCCCTCCCCATTCTCCTTTTCTCTCCCATCTCCTCACTTTTCCCCCTCCTCATTCTCTCCCCCTGCTCCCCTTTCGTACCGGTACTCCTTTCCACTTCCTTTCACTTCCTCTCCCTCCTTCCTCCTCCCACTTCCATTCTTTCTATTTTCCCTCCTCCTTTTTCCTTGACAAATGATAAGTCTTTTGAGAATGTTTGTCTTTAGTGTGTGTGTGTGTGTGTGTGTGTGTGTGTAAACAGAGTCGGAATACACAAGTAATTTCGTGCCTCCAAGCTGCCTTACACTACTGCAACATTTCTGTCTGTCTGCCCCTCTCTCTCTCTCTCTCTCTCTCTCTCTCTTGCTATTTACGTTTTTTCCCATTATTTTCAGTTCATTTGTCTAATTTTTCTTTTTACTTGTACCCCTTTTTTCTGTCTCCCTCCCCCCTTTTTTTTTTTTTACATTTTCTCTACTCTTTAACTCTATTTATAATCTTTCTTATTTCCGTTGTCATTAATTTTGTCCATATTTAATATATTTCCGTATATACTTTTTTTTGTTCTTCCTCCAAGCAGGTAATTTAGTTTTCTGGTGCCTTATTTCGCGTCCAATTTGAAATGTTTTTTCTGCTTTCTTTTTGTACTGTTTTTTTTTTTTTATTTGCATCGTTATTATTGTTCCATATAGTCTCTCATTTCATTGATAGGTTTTTTTTTCGTTATTTATGTTTTCCTTCCCATATTTTACATTCGATTTTGTGTTTTTTTTTATAATTCTGTATTTTGCATTCTTCTGTTTATTTATTTATTTATTTATTAGTATTTTCTCTTTTCCTGATTTTAGATGTCCTATTCGCATTTTTCATTTTCCTACTTCCCTATTTTTCTATTTATTTTTTAATTTTTTATCATTTCACATTTTCTCGATTTTTTCCTGCTTCCCTATTTCTCATTGTCATGTTTTTTTTTTGTACTTTTCTTTTTCCAGTTCTTCATTCTCCACTGCGTCCTCCATCCGGGTTATACATCAGTGTCGTTGCTTATACAGGCGGTTCGTCACTCGATTATTCATCCAATCATCCAGTCTTTTGTTTCCCTATTCATGTTATTCATTTATTCACCTCCCAACCTCCCTTCCTCTGCCTGTATTCATCTTTCTCCTCCTCCCACCCTCCTCCCTGCTCCTCCTCCCCCTCCTCCATGCTCCTGCTCTTCCTCCCCCTCCTCTGCTTTCCCCTTCTCCTCCTCCTCCACTTCCTTCTTCTCTTCCTCTTCCTCCTCCTCCTCCCTCGTTTATTATCATTTTAGTTTCATTTTTTTCATTATTTTGTAAATTTTGTCTCCTTATTTCAGTTTCTCTTCGCTTTTTTTTTTTTTCCCCTGCTTTTACACTTCATTCCTTATTCATTTATTCATTCTCTCTCTCTCTCTCTCTCTCTCTCTCTCTCTTTCATTTATTCATTGTTGTTCTCTCTCCTTTTGACCTGCCATTCAGTGATTTATTTTCAATATTTGTCATCCATTTATTCATTTCATTTTGCCCTCTTTTTCCATTCTCTCTCTCTCTCTCTCTCTCTCTCTCTCTCTCTCTCTCTCTCTCTCAATTCCCTTTTCCAACTTTGATATTTTTTTTTTCTCATTTTTCCTCCTTAAGCATTTCATTTTCCCCTCCAGCACTTCTCCCCTTTTCCTTCATTTTCGTTCTTTCCTACCAAACCTTTTTTCCTACCAAATTCCTCCTCCTTCGTCTGTCCTTCCAATCTCGCCTTTACTGCTCCAGAAATTGAAAATACTTTTGGCTGTACCATATTTTCTCGACACTCACATCCACACTCTCCCTCCCGAAGTAAATGTATATACTTTACTGCAACCACATCCATGATGGAGAGGGTCGCCTTCCCGTGGTGGCACTGATATAACCAAACAGATCCCCCGCCCGGCTACATATACGTTCATCTCCCTATCATTCACCTGAGAGAATAATTAGGAGGGTAACTTCATCTCCCTATCAATTACCTGAGAGGATAATTAGGAGGGTAACTTCATCTCCCTATCAATTACCTGAGAGGATAATTAGGAGGGTAACTTCATCTCTGTCAATCACCTGAGAATAATTAGGAGGGTAACTTCATCTCCCTGTCATTCACCTGAGAGAATAATTAGGAGGGTAACTCCATCTCCCTGTCAGTTACCTGAGAGGATAATTAGGAGGGTAACTTCATCTCCCTGTCAGTTACCTGAGAGGATAATTAGGGTACCTTCATCTCCCTATCAGTTACCTGAGAGGATAATTAGGAGGGTAACCATCTCCCTATCAGTTACCTGAGAGGATAATTAGGAGGGTAACCATCTTCCTGTCAATCACCTGAGAGAATAATAATTAGCAGGGTAACTTCATCTCCCTGTCAATCACCTGAGACAAGGATGAGGAGGGTAACTTCAGCCTGCAGTCCACTGGGTTCACATTACAGATGAACCTGGAACAACGTTATTACTATTGGAGCCATATGCAGTTCTGACAGGCTTCGTTTCGTTTCGTTTATAAAGGCTCCAACATGCTTGATGCGTCGGCCTTCGTCACTTAATGGCGGCTCTCCATGCTGCTCGATCTCTGGCAGCCTCCCTGTTCAGTCCCTTCAGCTTCGTTTCCTGTTATTATACCCGCGTCTTCCGGAGCAAGGGCGGGTTTTAGGTTATGAGCAGTGTGTGTGTGTGTGTGTGTGTGTGTGTGTGTGTGTGTGTGCTTGTTAACAAAATAACTATTACAACTATGAACTGACTTGAATAAGCTTGGTGGATGAGTTAGGGGTCACCCAAGGGTTTTGGGTGACCCTTTCATAGAACAATAGGTCAAAGGCCAAGGTCACGTGGCGAGGTCAACTTATGTATTTTTTATCCGATGTAGACTAAACTTTGTGGAAGAGTTGAGGGTCAGGCAAGGATAAAGAGATTCGGTTTTGAGGATAAGGAATCAGGTCAGGGTCACAGGGAAGGTCAAGATCACTAGGGGAGGTCAGGTCAGACACTGGTGGAAGGATTAAGGGTCATGCAAGAATGAACTAATTTGAAAGGATTAAGGGTCATGCAAGAATGAAGTAATTTTGTGTGAAAGTAATCTGTCTTAGGCC
>NC_136995.1:20156427-20176427 GCF_032717465.1 Coenobita brevimanus | reverse complement strand
TACACCACCACCACCAGACTATCTGCTACTACTACTACCACCACCACCACCACCACCACCACCACCACCAAACAATCCTTTACCCAGTTCAAGCTCAAAAAACCTTCACAAATAAGGCGCTTGAGGAAAGATGTTTGAGCAATCTTAGGAAGTTTTTTTTTTGGGGGGGCAGGAGGAGGGGGACGTGTGGAAAGTTGTTGGTGCGGAGTTTAAAGTTTGAAGTGTGAAGGTAATTTTTGCTGCAGAGTTTTGGGGTAAATAGGGGTGTCTGGTTCCACTCCTTGTTGTCACACACACACACACACACACACACACACACACACACACACACACACACACACACACACACACACACACACACACACACACACACACACAGTTCACCACATGACACCTTCCCTCTAGCTAAATAATATAATTTGTTGGTACTAAGAATATAAAACAAATGGGTTAACTATTTATTTATGTGTATTATTTGTTTATTTACTTGTGTATGTACCGGTATTGTTGTATGTTTTTATTTGTGTATGTATGTGTATGTATTTGTGTATAATCTTGTGTATGTGTATATTTATGTACCATATGTATACCGGTATGGATTTATGTGTATGTATTTGTGTCTACATCTCTTTATTTCTGTTTATGTATATGTATGTACGTATGTGTATGTACGGTATTTGTGTGGTAATGGAGAGGGACGCCTTCACGTGGTGGCACATATAACCGGGCGGCATTACTGCCCTGTCATACAAGCGCCCCCCTCTCACTCCTCTATCCCAACGAAAGGAGGATGGTGGACGGCAGGAGGAGGGCAACTTCAGCCTGCAGTCCACGGGGTTCACATTTCATATGAAGCTGGGGCCACAACAACAACCCTAACAATAACAACAGTAGCAACAACAACTACCACAATTACTACAACAGCTACCACAACTACCACTACTACAACTACCACAAGTATCACTACAGCGACAGTACAACAACAGCTACCACAACTTCAACAACAGTGTACCGGTATATGTTTATGAATCTGCAGTGTAAACAATGACTCTGTATAATGACATATAAACCTTTTTTCTTCCTTTTTTTTTTCCAGGTGAGTCAACGCGAAAGGAACAGAGACAAGGGAAAGAGTAAGTAGATAATCGTGTCTATTTTGGCCATTATATATCAATTTTAAGATTATTAATATCCATTCTGAGTTAGTATTAGTCTAGGCCTATATCAGTTTTTATCAAGGGAAGGTAAGGGGTGGGGAGTGGCGCCAAAAATGTGGGGGGTGGGGGATGGTGGTAGTGACGGGGGTTGCGATGGGTTGGGATGGTGGTAGTGGAAAGGGTGGGGATGGTAGTGGAGGAGGTGGGATGGTGGTAATGGAGGGGGGTGGGATGGGTTGGGATGGTGGTAGTTGGCGGGTGGGATGGTGGTAATGGACAGGGTGGGATGGGTTGGGATGGTGGTAGTTGGCGGGTGGGATGGTGGTAATGGACAGGGTGGGATGGGTTGGGATGGTGGTAGTTGGCGGGTGGGATGGTGGTAATGGACAGGGTGGGATGGGTTGGGTTGGTGGTGGGTGAAGGTGAACAAAAAATGGAACGAGTGGGATACGTTGGGATGGTAATGGATTGGGGGGATGGGTGAGGGGCAAAACATGGAGTGGGTGGGATAGGTTGGGATGGTGGGTGGGGGGGGGAAGAAGAAATTTTATGTGAACTGGCGTTAATATTCAAGTCAAAAGTTTCTCCTGGAATGTTAATGTCTCTATGGCGAGGGGGAGAGGGGGCGGAGGCAGAAAAAAAGGGGGATAAAGGGATTGTGGACGAATAGGGATTGGGTGGTGGTGAATGGGGTGACTAGGTGATGTACAGTTGAGATCACACACACACACACACACACACACACACACACACACACACACACACACACACACACACACACACACACACACACACACATAGTTATCTCTTCTTCCTCCAACCGATCTCTCTCACACACACACACACACACACACACACACACACACACATAGTTATCTCTTCTTCCTCCAACCGATCTCTCTCTCTCTCTCTCTCTCTCCTCTCTCTCTCTCTCTCTCTCTCTCTCTCTCTCTCTCTCTCTGTGTCAAGGTTATCTTTAATTTCGGCATTGCATTTTAACGCGTCAGTAGAGGAGTGAGGTGGAGGGGGGGAGAGGAAGAGGGAGACCGAGGATGAGATGGAGAGATGGAGTGGAGGGGTATATGAGTGATGTTTCCGGTTATATCAGTGCCACCACGTGAAGGCGTCCCTCTCCACCATCATAGTGAAGAGGTTAAATTACTTGCTGGATAGGATTGTCATTTGTGGTGTATTATTGCAAACTTCCTCATCTTAAGATTACATAAAGTTCAAACAGCCAGTGAACGAAGTCAGTGAGAGGCAGATTTGCTGAGTTTCAACATTGCTGTCAAGTGTAGTTCGTTCACCTTAACCTGGCTGATTTTCGTCCACTTGTGACTTATTTCTCGTAGCTCAGTGGCAGAAGATATTGGTACGGCTCTACATTCACTTCGTAGCACCCCTTCTTGCATGGGGGTAGCGTCAGAGGGGGGCGAGTGACCTCCCTGTTTTGTATAAGCATAAAATGACTGGGAAGGTAGAAATATTGTGTATTTATTCATTTAGTTGTTCTTTATTAACCTCGCTTCCCTGTGCTCTTTACTGTTTAACACTAGATACGTTTTTCATTAATCCATATACTTCCATAATACTTCCCAAGCTGCCATATCTCTAGAATAAAGACAATCAAAATTCAGCCGTCCCTCCATAAAAATTCTATCTCAGTCCCAATCCTTCATGACTACATAGTATAATTTTCTAGAGTTCAGCACTTGTTATAACCCAGTATTCAAGTTAGAGGGATAGCAATTCTAGGCCACGTTAAAGTAAATGGAGCATAGATTTAACCTTTTCACTACGAGAAGTCAGAGAGCTGGGCCGGAGAGGACGCCTGCGTGTGGTGGCACTGATGTGACTAGGTGGTGGAGCCGCCCGGTTAATACTACCACCACCACCACCACCATCCCTCCGACCTCCCAGCAGGTGTGGTTGAGAGGGTGGTGGCGTGGTGGTGGGTGAGGTGTGAAGTGTGGCTGAGAGGTGCTTGTGTTCAGCAAGGGGGGCACTCAGTATGGTAGTGCCCCCTGATGAACCACACTTGGGACCTGGCCAGACTGGGAATGCTGTATTACACTGTACTATCCCCTTCATCCCAGACGCAGTGGTAGAGAGGGGCGCCTTCACGTGGTGGCACTGATATAATTAAGCGGCTCCACTGCCCGGTTATGCAAATGGCCTCTCACCTTCCCCCTATCACCTGAATGGATGGTGGGCTTCAGGTATGCAATTTCAGCCTTCAGTCTACCGGGTTTACGTGCAAATGAGTTTAGAATTGTGAATATTGTACATCCCAGACACACCACTAAGCTTGTGTCCTGCCATCATTACCGACTGGATAGACTTCCTCTTTAGTTTCACACATTCCTTACTCACTCAGGGTCCGTCTTTACTCTCATCAATCATCATCATCACAACTACCATCATTGTAAACATCATCATCATCTTAATCGCAACTACCATCATCGTAAAAACATCATCATCATCATCATCATCATCATCATCTCAGTCACAACTACCATCATCGTAAACATCTTCATGATCATCATCATCATCATTCCAACCCTCCCTCCCTCCACCGTATACATACTGTACACTCCAACTCAATCTCATTTGACATCCCCCTCACTCATATACCTTTCCTCCCCATCTCACCATCTCATCCTTGGTCTCCTCCTTCCCCTCCCCCTTCCGCCTCACTCACACACTCTTCTAGTCAGTTTCACCTCACACCACCCTCACTCATAAATCTTCACCCCATCTGTCCATCTCATTCTCGGTCTTCTCATCCCCTCTCCTCCTTCACCTCACTCACATATACTTTCCTAGTGACCTGCTCTTATGCAGTACCAACACACACACACACACACACACACACACACACACACACACACACACACACACACACACACACACACACCAAATAGAGGAAAATAAAACCCTTGTACCTGTCATGTAATCTGACACGAGCGATGATGGAGGGGGATGTGATGGGTAGGGAGAGGGGAGGGGAGGGGAAATGAGGAGGGGAGGGGAGAGAGAGAGAGAAGGGGCTGGATAGAGAGGGAAGGATAGAGTATTGTATGAGAGAGAGAGGTAAGGGGAGGAAAGACGATTAAGATGAAGGGAGAAAGAAAGGAAGAAGAAATTAATGCAAAACATAAAGAACATCAGGGAAGAAGCATATGAGAGAGAGAGAGAGAGAGAGAGAGAGAGAGAGAGAGAGAGAGAGAGGGAGGGAGGTAAGATAATATCAGGAGAGGGTTGCATGCACCTCCGGTATTTGCTTTGCGATGGGAAAAAAAAATCCTACATTATCTAGGGCCACATCTCAACCTGCAATCATCACCAGGTATCATTACTGCAATCCCCCATCATGCCATTTCGCTATACGACCTGACGCCATCTGTAGCCCGTAAAAAATAACTGTTTGTATTGCACAGCTGATGAAAAAAAAAAATATCGTTTTTTTATTGCAAGTCTAGCATCATCCATTTTCGTTATATCATCTGCTC
The DNA here is from genome assembly GCF_032717465.1 of Coenobita brevimanus. Taxonomy (NCBI): domain Eukaryota; kingdom Metazoa; phylum Arthropoda; class Malacostraca; order Decapoda; family Coenobitidae; genus Coenobita; species Coenobita brevimanus. Next base: position 20,171,758 of record NC_136995.1, on the reverse strand, counting down.
TATTTGTGGGTAATAATGTGCAAGTTTTAGTACAGCGCTGTTGTTATGTATGTTGTTGTTTTCCCATAGATTTTGCATGTACAGTCTTAAGCAAAAGTTAGGTGACAACCCCCTCTCAGTATTGTTCCTTGCCTTCCATACTTCGCAGTCTTTTGAATGTCAGAATGTGTACTTCTTTCTTATAGTCTTTCGTTGTGTGCTTCATATTGCTACCACCAAAAATCACGGTAATAATAATAATAATAATAATAATAATAATAAAGCAAGGTAAAAACAACTGTAGCATTAGCAAGATGAATTTTGTCCTAAATGGATTTACTTGAGGATTCAAGACACACCGCGCCAAACGCACGCCTTACTCTGATGCAATGTCAAGATCTTTACTGATAGGTTTGGTTAATTTCAGTTAAGTTAGGACAGGTTAGATTAGGTTAGGTTGGGTTAGATTAAGATAGGGTATGTTTGGTGAGATTAGGTCAGGTTAGGAGAGATACAGGCTAGGTTAAGTAGGGTGGGTTAGATTGATTGGCTATGTTTGGTTAGACTAGGTTAGGTTAGGATTAGGTTTAGTAAGTTAGAACCCAGGTTAGGATTTGGCCAGGTAGGTATTCGTGGGCTCTTTAGGTTAGGTTCAGTGCCCTCAGTTAGGAGAAGCTAGGTTAGGGTATAGGTTAGCTCTCTGTGGCTCAGCGACCAGAGAGAGAGAGAGAGAGAGAGAGAGAGAGAGAGAGAGAGAGAGAGGTAATGCTAATGATGAGACAGCCACATATGACTCTGCCCAACTTCAGCTCCAGAAAGTTAAGTTTGTAAATATTAAGCTGTCTGTCACCTGTTAGCGATTTTTTTTTCATATAACATTATTATTGCAGTACATTTAAAGCTTTATAATATCGAGAGTATACAAAAATATCACAAACGGGAATATTAAATAAAAATAAATCTAGTAAAAAATAAAAAATAAATCTAGTAAAGAAGAGGTCCTACAGCCTACTTTGCAGCCAAGAATGTGATGTTGTGCGGGTAACATTATTATTTTATTTTCATGCAGGTCAATCAAGCCACAAAACATTCGTCTGACCCAGTGGTTCTTATCCTGGGGGTAATTACCTTCAAAGGGGTAATTTTGCCTTTTAAGAGGTTGTTTCCCCACAAACTTCAACCCACAGCTGTTCAAGTCCAACTGTTACAGAAATTTTATGAATGAAGGACGCCATTCCAACTGGTGTATGGATTATGTTTTTAATTTGGTTTTTCTTCCTCTGTTCTGTTATCAAAAAATATCGGTAAAACTTTGCCCGACGACTTTTCTCTGTCTTTTCCTAAGACAACAGAAAACATTATAATGAGCAGAAGCTACTCTTTGGATAAAGTATGGTAAAGAATGCAGCATTGTATCGTTGTGAACACACAGGAGCCTGATGCCTATTGCAGCTACAAAAAAATCAGTCACCGTGAAGTATTTTCTGGTATAAAAAAAAAAATGGGGGGGGGGCAAAGGCAGGATGATTTTTGACTCATATGCGATGCGTATTGCCTCTGAGCCACGAATAGACAAACTGATTAAAGAAAAATGCCCATCACACCATTCAAACCAAGTGTATGTTCTGAAAACACCTAATTTAATATAGTTGAAAACCATCTACTGACTTTTCTTTAGCTTGTAGCCTATCATTACGTGGAAAATACATTACCAGTACCAATGTTTTTTTTTTGTTTTTTTTCCGGTTTAAGTAGCATGGGGGCAGCAACAGCCAAGGCCAACAGAAGAGAATAGCCTTTCTTGGTGTGCGAAGGGGGTAACATCGGCAGAAAGCGTAAGAACCGCTGGTCTATCCCACGCTGCGTTATTATTAATTGCATTCCCCATCACCAAGGAACAGTAGCACAATAAACACAGTCCGTAGAGTAGGTTGCAGAGCGACAGCTATCGGGCCATTTTTTTTTTTTTTTTTACGTGTCCGACCTTGGGCAAAGGCTTCAAGGCCTATTTCTTGGGGGCAGTGACCTATCCCAAGGCCCAGTAGTCCTCCTACACCTCCACATGTCACCACTTCGGCGCTAACACCCACCATCCGAGTACATGCTTGGGCAATTACCAGCTGTTCCCGGGGTAGGGGGAGACGGGGAGCTTTATGCACATTTTTTGACCAGCTGCAGTATAGATTTCATCGGAAAATAAATCTAGATGTATAAATAAACTCGCAAATCAACAGTGGAGCGCGATGCGGGACTTCCATGTAAGTTGCAAAGCTGATATTTTGTACCGATCGCTGGAGTGAGTGGCGGCCGGGGCAACAGATGGCAGCACCTACGCGGACGAGGTGGGTGGCGGGGCCTGGCGTATGAGCAAAAACAGCAGGCGAGAAAGGGACTTGGGAGTGAGATATCAATTATTCCCCGACAAAATCACGCAGTACGAGTTAAATTCAGTGCCATCGTCTGTGTAAATAACGTAAAATTCAGTGCCATCGTCTGTGTAAATAACGTAAAATTCAGTGCCATCGTCTGTGTAAATATCGTAAAATTCAGTGCCATCGTCTGTGTAAATATCGTAAAATTCAGTGCCATCGTCTGTGTAAATAACATAAAATTAAGAGTTGGTTATCATACATTTTGGGCGGGAAGGGGTCGGTTGGAGAGTTCGTATCATTTCCAATCACAGGTTACACAGAACTTCTTTTAAATTCACAGAACTCTCTCTACCCCTAAAATAACTGTCGATAATGTAAGTCTGGTTAATTTAGGGGAATATTGTGCGTGCTTTGTTTGTTTGGGCGAGAGTGGATGGGGTGATTCTTTCGGTGTATTCACAAACACGCGTTACACCCAACTGGTTAAGGTACAGAGCTAGGGTTAAATTCGGCGTCATCACGTGAAATGAGAGAGAGAGAGAGAGAGAGAGAGAGAGAGAGAGAGAGAGAGAGAGAGAGAGAGAGAGAGAGCGTTACTGCTTCCATGATACTCGAATGCTATGGAGAACTTCGAGGAAATACAATATCTCTGTAGATGTAGAAAGTAGAATTAAAGTGGAATGAAGAGAGTAGATGTGATATTAAAACTGCTGGAAACTTCTATTTAACACCTCTTCTTTAGCGATTTATTTTGCATATTACACTAACATCAGGACCTTCTCTAACCAGCACCACACAACATGAAGAGGAAATGAGAGACTGACTAGGAGAATAATTCATAGAGGTGGTTGGAAGGAGAGGGAGAGGAACACCAAGACCGAAGGACAGAGGATATGAAGAAGGGTGGTGTGGAGTGGGACTAGGGGTCGTTACTTAGTAGGGATATGCCTGGAGATCCATTTAGTTGAGGTCAGATAATGCATGTGACAGACGGTACATATTTACCTCTCTCTCTCTCTCTCTCTCTCTCTCTCTCTCTCTCTCTCTCGGGCCGCCAATCTTACTTTAACATCAGTTGTCGGAACAATTTAACAACTTAGGAATTGTATGTTCCAAGTCCGTACAGAAGATTTCATTCACTTAACTCTCTGTCTCTCTCTCTCTGCACTTTTTTAACCTTCCGTTCTTCCTCTCATTTAGCAAGTTGTTTTCAGTTTTATTATCTTTCTCGTTGCTTTTCATCCTACGTTTTTCTACATCATAGCTTTGCCCTCGTTTTCATCATAATCATTATCACCATCGTCACCGTCATAATCATCACCGTCGTGCCTATCGTCATCTTTGTCATCGTCGTCGTCGTCGCCCTCCTCCTCCTCCTCCTCCTCCATGGTTTGAGGGGAACTTGAGACGAAAAAGAAGTATAAGATGAATTATTAAAGTAAGTGGTTAGTAAATTGAGACATTACCTGGCTCTCTCTCTCTCTCTCTCTCTCCGTAATATATTGTTCTTCCCTAACACGGTCACATGATCAAACGCAGACTTTTTTTTTTACCCAAAATTTTTAACTTCTTTCATGTATATTAATTTTTTTTCGGATGAAGCTGTTTTAATTAATGGCTTTTTGTGCAATGTATAATTTTTGAGTGACGGCTTGGGTAGATGTGATTTTTTCTTTTTCGTGTGTGTGAGTGTGTGTGTACTGGATTTAGGAAGAGTTCTGTTTTTTGGGAAGTGAATGTCCTCTCTCTCTCTCTCTCTCTCTCTCTCTCTCTCTCAAGAAATCTGCCAGGTAGTAGCAAGGCAAAGCGATGAAATATGGCGTGTAATCGTCCTAGACTTAAATCTTCTTGAAACTCCTTACTCAATATGTGTATTGCCTGACGCTGCATGCTGTGAGGGGCGGCCTGAGCTAAAATACTTCCAGATCTTTCAGTCCCTACCCAGCGCCGACCATTACACATCACCCTTCCTTATGTAGCCTACTTCCCACACCATGTCTAAAAATCATCACCATCATCATATCACTCTCATACTCCCCTCACTATAACCATCATCATCGTCATCACCATCATCATCATATCACTCTCATACTCCCCTCACTGTAACCATCATCATCATCATCATCACCATCATCATCATATCACTTTCCTACTCCCCTTACAGTAGTTTAACCATCGTCATCATCACCAACATCATCATATCACTCTCATACTTCCCTCACTATAACCATCATCATCATCATCACCATCATCATCATCATCATCATCATCATCGTCATCGCCATCATCCTCACCATTATCATATCACTCATATACTCCCCTCACTATAACCATCATCATCATCGTCATCATCATCATCATCATCATCATCATCATCATCATCATCACCACTCATATACTTCCCTCACTTTATCATCATCATCATCATCATCATCACTCATATACTCCCCTCACTATATCATCACCATCATCATCATCATCATCCAGAGATTAAACATGGTGTCCTCTATAATTAACCCCTTCTGAACGAGGGGTCAAGTAATCTGAATATATTTAGACTCCATCGAACTAAAGGGGTTGCATGGAGACTAGGTACTGTAGATAGATATACCGATAGATACACACTTGATGGACAGTATACCGATAGATTGAGGTATACCGATAGAAAGATCGTATACTGATAGACAGATAGTGATAGTAGACAGTAAATATACAAATAGACAGATAGATAGATATACCAGTAGATAAATATATAGACAGATAGATAGATATACCAGTAGATAAATATATGGATAGATTGATTGATATAAGAGACGAGGAGGAGTCACTGATTGAGACAAAATACAAATACAAATACACCTTGAGAGAGAGAGAGAGAGAGAGAGAGAGAGAGAGAGAGAGAGAGAGAGAGAGAGAGAGAGAGAGAATAATAGATCGGAGGAGTGAGAGTTGAAAGAGATTATTTTTCAGAGGTAGATAATAATTCCCCCAAATAATAATAATAATAATAATAGTAAGGGCTGTAACCTAACCTTCCCTCCTTTGTAACTGTATCCCAAGGCCACATGTAACAATTATGTATCATACGTATTGGCCATCCTAACTCTAACACCTTTTCCTAAGCGATTTATTTGATTTCATTAGCCCTTACTGTCCTCTTCTGTGTTACATAAGTCCTTCCTATAACGCCATACTCTATATCAGTAACATACAAAAGGATATTAGCCAGCCATATCCAAAAATAAATCGCAAATGAAGAGGTGTTCGGGGGCTTCCTTAATCGATGAGAAAGACCTCAGACCTACTTAAGTGTTTCTTAGGCCTAACTGACTCCTTGTGAGAAAAGGGGAGGAGGAGGAGGAGGGGGGGAGGTGAGTGAAAGAAAAAGGTCTGTCATCTTAACCCTATCAGTCTTTCTTTCTTTCTTTTCTTCCTTTGTTTTCTTTTTCTTTTCTTCCTTTTTTTTTTTTCTTTCGGCTCTTCTTTTTCTTGCTTTTATTTTTTCTTTCCTTTTCTTTCTTTTGTCTTCTTTGCTTCCTTTTCGTCAATTCTTTTCTTTCTTTTCTTTTTCTTTGTTTTCATTCAGTTCTTTTTTTTCAATCCTTCTTTCTTTCCTTCGTTTCTTTCTTTTCCTTAATTTCTTTCTTTCTTTAATTTTTTCTTCAGTGGTGCTGGAAAGGGACGCCTTCGCGTGGTGGCACAGAAATGATTGTGTGATGCAGCTTGCCCGGTTCTACATAAGTCCTTCAGTCCCCGCCCGTCCCCCAAAAGGAGGATGGTGGACTGCTGGAGAGAGAGAGAGAGAGAATGTAGTTGGTAATAAGAGACTTGGTGATATGGAACTATGTAGAGAGAGAGAGAGAGAGAGAGAGAGAGAGAATGTAGTTGGTAATAAGAGACTTGGTGATATGGAACTATGTAGAGAGAGAGAGAGAGAATGTTAGTAATGAGTCTTGGTGATATGGAACAATCTAGAGAGAGAGAGCCGTGTACAACCTAACCATGCAGGTAATACCGTTCATATCTTATCAAACATGCGTGAAATCTGCATAGCACTGAATATTCTGAAGGCTGCCCCTCCCCTCTGCTTTCTCCACCCTCCCCTTTTGGCAGAAGCAGATGCAAGTGATGACGAGTGTGTATTGTTGTTTCCTGTGTGTGTGTGTGTGTGTGTGTGTGTGTGTGTGTGTGTGTGTGTGTGTGTGTGTGTTTGTGAGGCACACACACACACACACACACACACACACACACACACACACACACACACACACACACACACACACACACACACACACACACACACACACACACAAAAGCATTCCCCAACTCCCTCGCACACACTTGCAAACATACCGAAATTCTCTCTCTCTCTCTCTCTCTCTCTCTCTCACTTCCCAGGCTTCTTACTATAATCAAAAGCGTTCCTGGACACTTAGTTTAGTTCCAAGGACAAAATATTACTCGATATTCCTCTTACCCACATCCTTAGCAATATTACCCTCGTCTTAAGTTAGAGCTGTATTTCATGGGGTAATATTACGTGCAGTCTGACTCAGTCTTAAAGTATTGCATCATATTTATCATCATCATTATTATCATCAGCATTGTCCTTCTCATTATCATATTCGTCATCGTTTTCTTTTGTCTTTGCCTTTATCGTTGTCTTTATTATCTTTATTATCAGCATTGTCGTCGCCATTATCATCGTCTTCGTCATTGTTTGTCTTCGTCTTCGTTATCATCTTTGTCATCAGCATTATCGTCGTCATTAACATCGTCTTCGTCTTCATCTTCGTCGTTGTCTGTCTCACATCTTCGTCTTCATCATCTTTATCATCAGCATTGTCGTCGTCATTATCATCGTCGTCATCGTTTTCGTTCGTCTTTGTCTGTCTTCATCGTTGTCTTCGTCATCATCTTTATCATCAGCATTGTCGTCGTCATTATCATCGTCTTCGTCATCGTCGTTGTCTATCTTCATCTTCTTCATCATCATCATCATCAATATCTTCAGCATTGTCGTCGTCATTATTATCGTCTTCGTCATTGTCTATCCTCATCTTCGTCATCATCATCATCATCATCATCATCATCTAGAAGTATGATGTTACAGTACAGGTGTATTGCAATATGTTCTGGCTTATTAGTAGCAATTGCAACCTCAAGCTGAGGTGAACCCAGTGAACTTCCGGCTGTCTGTTTACCTGTGTATGTATATCTGTCTACCTAATCTGTCTGTGTGTGTTTGTGTATTTATCTGTATCTGTCTGACTCTTACTGTTTTTATGTTTATCTATCCATCTTTCTTGTCTATCTATCCATCCATCCATCCAGCTCTGTCTGTCCATCCATTCCTCTTTCTCTGTCTATCCATCCATGCATCTTTCTCTGTCCATCCATCCATCCATCTTTCTCTGTTAGTCCCTTCATTCATCTATCTGTCTATCTATCTATCTGTGCCTAATATTCATTCCAATCCATCTATCTATCTACCTATCTATGTCTAAGATTCATTCCAAACACCCCTACTACATAAGTTCCATCACCCTATCCACTTCATCCCTCTGCCCTCCCACTCCCCACCTCTTCCCTCCCCATTCCCCTCCCATTCCCCACCCGTCCCCCTCCCCACTCTCCTTCCACTCCCCACCTCTTCCCCTCCTCACTCTCCTTCCACTTCCCACCTCTCCCCGTCCCCACTCCCCTCCCATTCCCCATCTCTCCCCCTCCCCACTCCCCTCCCACTCCCACTCTATCCCCTACCTCACTCCTCTCCCACTCCCACTCTATCCCCTACCTTACTCCTCTCTCCCTCCCCTCATCTTCCCACGGGTAGTTACATAAGCCATTCAAGTGCAAGGTAAGACTAATCTCAAGACCTGATACCTTAAGGCGTCGGGATGGGGGGGGAAGGAGGGGAGGGGAAGGAGGTAAGAAGGAGAGTGAGGAGGGAGGTAAGAAGATGAGGGAGGAGGGAGAAAGACGGGGTAAGAGGGGGGAAGCGGGAGTAAGAGAAGAAGGAAAGAATGGGGTATGGGGGAGGGAGAGGAGGAGGAAAGAGGGAGGTATGGGGGGGAAGAGGAGGAGGAAAGAGGAGGGTATGAAGGAGGGAAGACGAGAAGGAAAGAGGAGGGAGAGGGAAGAGGAGGAGTAGAGTTGGGGGATTCTCTCACAGTCTCTCAACATTGTTTCCTGTGCTGTTTATTCGATCATAGTTTTTAATTCTAAACATTTTCCCTTCAATAAACATTCATCGGAAGAGCCGTTATTTGTTTATGTATTTATTTATTCATATAGTGAGGTAGTTAGCAATTTATTATTATTATATTATTATTATTATTATTATTATTATGATTATGATGATGATGATGATGATTATTATTATTGTTGTTGTTGTTGATGTTGAGGGGTAATAAATGGAGAGATGAAAGGTGGAGGGAGAAATGGAGAGAAAAATTACACCTTGTCTGAAAGAACTGAGAGAGAGAGAGAGAGAGAGAGAAGCTGAAACGGGGGAACAGATGGAGAAAGAAGTAGCATACACTGAAAAAATAAATTCAGGAGAGAGAGAGAGAGAAGAGGAGGAGAAAAGAGTGGAGAGGTGAAAAGTGGAGGAAGTGATTTGGAAGTGGAAGAGAATTGGAAATAAGAGCTTCTGTGTAATTTCGGGAACTTTCACTTTGTCTTCCTTTATTTTATTATTTTTATTATCTTCATTGTTCTTCCTTGTTCCTCGTCCTATTCTTTTGTTTTTTGTAGAGCGAGAGACTAACGAGGAGAGTGTATGTGAGTGAGGTTGAGGGGGGGGAGGCCGAGGATGAGATGGAAGGATGGAGTGGAGAGGCCTATGAGAGAGGGGTGTGTGAGCCGGGGGGAGGGCAGTGAAATGGTGGGGGACGGCGACATGGAGGCGATTTGTTTGTGGCCACCCCATACGGGATTGAGGCGTCTGGCAGTAGACAGATAGATAGATAGTTGTTCTTTGTCATCCGAGTCTTTTGTTTTTCATTCCGTCTTTTCATTATCGTCTCTTTTTTCATGTTCTTTTTTACAGCACAATTGAAAACTGGCTGACTTGGGACGAGGTCATAGCGTGTGACCTCAGAGATAAGAGACTGAATAAAGAGGCTGCTAGAGATCGAGCAGCGTTCAGAACCGCCATTCGGTGACCAGTGTCGACGCGTGCAAAAATGGAACCTTTATCATCCATTGAACGAAAGATAAAATTTCGCCCTTTCCATTGAGATAGAGAGAGAGATTTTGGATATGGCTGGTTAAGGTCCTTTTGTACGTTACTTATGCAGAGTATGGTGGTGAAGGATTTATATAACACAAGAGGACAGTAAGGTGGAATAAGTAATAAAAATCGCTTGAGAAAATGTGTTAACCGACGAGAATACGGAACGTCAGCCTAGAAAAAACAAGCACTTTCATCCCTACTCATGAACAACCCTTTCCCATAATTTGACCATTTTTATACACTTTCCTTCAGGGCATCACCATTTTTTTTTTCTTCAGACCAAAAAATATTCGTCCCTACTCAGTGAAAAAACCCTCCTCCTCCTGTTTTCTTCTCCCTCTCTCTCTCTCTCTCTCTCTCTCTCATTCTTGGAAGCTAATTAACTCTTACGCTTATTGGATATTACATTTTTTTTTTTTCCGCAAAATTTTTCCACGTTTCATTGCTTCACTTTTATCTTCCTAAGTTTCACTCTTGCATTGTGTTTCGTGTTCTGATCCTGAGACTTCCTGTGTTTCCAGTAATGTTCCCCCCCTCCTCCTCTCCCCCTCCCCTCCCCTCGATTGCATTTCTTTCTCTCCCCGCCCTCATTCTGTCTTTCCTCTTTCATTCCCTCTGCTTCACCTCTCTCTCCTATTCTTTCCCCCCCTCTTCCTTTCTTTTCCCTCTTTTTTTTTTTTTCTGTCTTCTCTCCCTCTCCCTCCATCTTCTCTCCCTCCCTCCCTCCTCTCTCATTCCTATCCCTTTCTTTTTCTTTTCTTACCTCACTTTCTTTCCTTCCCCTCTCCCTCCTTCTATCCTCCTTCCCCCTGTTCCTGATCCCTTCCCTCCCCCTTCTTCCTCCCTCTCTCCTTCCTCCTCTGCTTCATTTCCACCTCACCAGATCTCCCATTCATCCTCCTCCCTCCTTCCACTTTCATCCACTCCTCCTCCTCTCACCTTCCTTTCCTCTCTCTCTCACTCTCTCTCCCTACCGCACATTCCTGCCTTCCCCCATTTCTCCCCCCCCCCCAGGAAGTGTCCCCCCTCCGCTGTTATGTGGTCACGGGACTCAGTGCCAGACCCACGATACTCCACTTCACCCCCGCTTCCTCCCCGCTTCACCCCCGTTTCACGCCCACTTCACCCCCGCATCACCCCACTTCATCCCAACTTTATCCCATCCTCTTTCTGCTTCACCTCACCCTCTTCTTCCCGTTTCTCCCCATCCTCTTCTTCCAGCTTCTCCCCACCCTCTTCCTCCCACTTCCCCCACCCTCTTCTCTCCGCTTCACCCCACCCTTTTCCTGCTTCATACCACCCTCTCCCGCTTCACCCCACTTTCTCCTCACTTCACCCTCCTTTCACCCCATCCCACCTCACACTTCTTCTTTTCTCCCCCTTCTCCCTCCTGAACCATTTCTCCTGGGCATTGTTCCTACTCCAAACTCCCTCTTCCTTCTCCCAGAATAAGTCGCAAGAGAAGAGGAATTACGGAATCAGGTTATAGAGAATATAATAGGCACAATCGGCACCAAAAATCATGTCATCTCTATGGGTTTCGGAAAAAGAAAGTAATGAGAAGCAAGTGATACTGATTTTTCTTTTTTTGGCCACATTCTTTTTTTTCCTTTGGATTCCTAAAAAAAAAAAAAGGACTTGCAGTACAACTGTTGATACCTACTATACCTGTTCTCTCTCTCTCTCTCTCTCTCTCTCTCGTCTCCTTGGTTACTTTCTGCCGCGTTCCTTTCCGTTCTGTTGTTCATAATTTCTCTTTCCTTCATTTTATCTGTCCCACTTCGCTCCGTTTCATTCTGTTCCATTCCTTCTTTCAATCCTCGTTACTTCCCTCCCCTCCCCGTTCCGTTCCTTGTTCCTCAGTTCTCATTTCTTTCACTTTTCGTTCTGCCTTGCTTCGTTCCGTTCCGTTCCTTGTTCCTTAACTTCCTTTCCTTCCTCTTTACTTTCAGCCCCAGTCTGTTATATTCTGTTTCTTTTTCGTTGTTCCTTGTTTTCCTTTCCTTCCTCCTTACTTCCTGCTTCATTTCGTTATATTCCGTTCCGTTCCATTGTTCCTTATTTTTCCTTTGTTACTCTCTGCCCCGTGTTGTTGTGTACCGTTCCGCTGCGTTCCCCTGTACCACACCTTCCCTTTAACCCCCATTCCCTGTACCGTTTCATTCCGTTCCGTGCCATCCCTCCCACACACCGTAAGACAGCAGTTAACCCTTCCACTACCTGACCCTTCCTTATTTTCCTTATTATTTCATTCTTTTTCCCACTACATCATTTCCTTCCACTCAAGCTCTTTATTATTATTATTATTATTATTTTTTTTTTTCGGTACAGTTCGTCGGCTTCTTTACCAATTCGTTCTTACTACGTTTTTTTTTTTTTTTTTTTCACGATGGAGGTATAGTGAAAAGGTGAGATGTATTTTCTTTACAGGTAACGGTGACCTACTCCTCCTGTCTGTATTTTAGACTCACAGACTGCATACCACATAGATTGCCTTATAGAACTGCTCTCTCTCTCTCTCTCTCTCGTCTTGGGTTCATAGTATATAAACCAATTTACCTTTCGTTCACTGCCCAACTCTTCTCTAACTAACTCAATCCTCACCCCTTCCTCCCTCCCACCTGCCTTCTTACCTGCCGAAACACCTGTCCAGTGTAATGTGCAGGATAAGTCGCCAAGGAAGAGGTGTTGCGACATTTTCAAGACCACTTAGAATACACCTCTTCCTTCCTTCCCATCCTGTTCCATCCTATCCTAGCACTACCCTCTTTACTCCTCCCCACTTCACCCCGCTCCTCTCCTCCCTGCTCCTCCTCACTTCAGTGCCCATTCCACCTTCCCTCACCCCGTCTCCTTCCCCTTCTTCCTCTCCCACTCCCACCCCATATCATTCCTCCCCATTCTACGCCATATTTCCATATCTGTTCATTCCTCACCCTTCTATATTCCCCATGCTAACAGTCCCCTCTCTTTTAATCCCCATTTATTCTTACCTACCTCCCCTCCCCATCTTCTTACATGCCCCCCATTTCATCCTTCCCCATTTTTTTTTGTCTGTCGCGTATCCCACCTCATTCTCCAGTCTTAAACGTTCCCATCCCACCCAACCTTTTCCTTCCCCGTCTCTCCAAACCCCACCCTTTCCTTCCCCACCCCGCCAAACCCCACACCTCTGGCTACGTGTTTTCAGCCCTGTACCCCCGCCTCGCCTGTCAACCTCAAACCACAACCCCACCTTACCTAAGCCTTGTGCAGCCCCCCCCCCCACTCTCTCTCTGGTTCCATTCACGTTTAGAACTGTCCCAAGCCTATCAACGCCTACTCCAGCCTACCCTAACCCTCTCCTACCCTGCCCTAGCCCCCTTTTATTCCTGTTCTGTTTTACTGTTTACCTCCTCTTTTAGAGTTTTTCTGCCGCTTCTTTTCACCTTTGTTTCTCCTGTATGCCAATCCATTTGATGCTGATTTGATTCACTGTTTCTATTTTTATTTGACCTAGCCTTACCCCACCCCAACCTACCCAGCCTCACCCCACCCCACCCCACCCCACCCTACCTTACCACTCCTAGCCCTGTTTCACCCACAACCTCGTCTCATCATTCCTTCCAGTAATTCTCCTCTCATTCTGCAAACACTTCACCCCATGAAACCTCTCTCTATTTCACCTAATGCCTTCCTAACCCCACTTCACCCCTCCTAGTGTTATGTCACCCCAACTCAACCTCTCTGGTACACCCCTTACATACAACCTCACACACCGCTCCATGAAACCCCATATTCCGACCTCGCCCCATCAAGTTCAATCTCATTCTCACCAGCCCTGCTCTTATCATCCAGCCCCATCGCTGCACACCCCTCCCCTTCCCACCTCACCCCACCCCACCCCAACACACATCTTTCCCTTTCCATCTTAGTTTAACCCCAACCCGCCCTAATCCCCTCACATATTTTCTGTTTTATCTCCTTCCATCCCACCCCCATTTCAATTTTACCTCATTGTAACCCCCCCACACGAAACCTTTTATTCTTCCTCCCCACCCAACCCCACCCCACTCATCCCCTCCCTCTTTTCCATCCTCTCCCACCCCATTTCAATCCCATCCCTACCCCGTTCCACCTCCCCAAGTTTGATTTCACCCTACTCCACCTCTTTCATTTCCACCCCATCTCATCTCACACCACACCATAGCACACCACATCGCACCACACCACACTACACTACACCATAGCACACCACATCACACTACACTACACCATAGCACACCACACCACACCATACCATACCACACACCACATCACACCACACCACACCACATCACATCACATCACACCACACCACACCACACCACACCACACTACACTACACATCACACCTCACCTCACCTCACCTCATCACACCACACCACGCGACACCACAATACCTCACCCCACCTCACCTCACCTCATCATGCCACACCACACCACACCATCCACCCCATCTTTCCCAATCCGTTTTCACCCCCTCCTAATCCTACATTACTCCACCTAAACCCTCCCCACTCCACCTCTTTCAGTTTTAACCCCCTCCACCCCACCTAACCCCAAACCACCCCACTTCTTACTGTACCATCCCCCACCACACCCTCCTCCGCCTCTCCAACCCACCTCACCTAACCCCATCCAACATCTCGGCACTTTCCCCTCTTCCTTCTTTCCCTTTGTACCTCACTTTTTTCTCATTACCCCCATCTCACCCCCAACCTTCTCAACCCCCACCACTTCACCCCAACACCCTCCACCTCACCCTCTCCCACATCACACCTTACACCCCATCACCCCTCCACCTCATCCCCCCACCTTACCCTCCTCCACATCATCCCCTCTTCTCCCCCTCCCCCACTTCCCCCTTCACTTCACTTCCCCTATTCCGCCCCGCCCCGCCGCGCAGAGAGTTGCGGTTAGCTTGCGGTTGGTAACTTGCGCGGCTCCGGTTGCGGTAAGGGGGAGGGGGAGGGGGGAAGGGAAGCAAGGAGGGGAGAAGTGGAATAATGGAAACGAGGGAGGAAGAGAGAGGGAAAAAGAGGAAGAGGAGGAGTGGGGAGAATGGAAGAGAGGAGATATGAGAGAAGTGGAATAAGAGAGAGAGAGAGAGAGAGAGAGAGAGAGTCAGTGGAAAATAGAGTGGAAAAGAAGAAGGAAAAGGAGGTAGAACAAGAATTAAAAGATGACAAGGAAAAGAGATAAAGGAAGGGAAACAGGAAGAGGAAGAAAGAGTAAGGTAACTAGAAGAAAAAGAGGAAGGAGAGGAAGAGGGAGGAGGAGAAAAAGGAAGGGAGGAATGAGAACAAGGAAGAGGAAGGAGAGAAGAGAAAAGAAGGAAGGAAGGAAGAGAAAGGGAAGGAAGGAAGGAGAAAAAGAAGTGGAAAGAGGAGAGAAAGAGAAGGAAGGAAGGAGGAAAGAGGAGAGAAATGGAAGGAAGGAAAAAGAGGAAGAGGAGAGAAGAGGAAACAAGGAACGAGAAAAGAGGAAGAGGAAGGAGGAGAGAAAAAGAAGGAAGGAATGAGAAAAAGAGGAAGAGGAAAGAGGAGTGAAAAGGAAAGAAAGAAGGAAAGAGAAAAGAGGAAGAGGAAGGAGAGAAAAGGAAGGAAGAAAGAAGGAAGAAAAGAGAAAAAAATACATAGAGGTACCGGTAAATGGTTATACGTAGACAGAAAATGATGATAAATATAATAATTATAATAATAAATATATAAACATGGAA